>NC_056522.1:41485073-41515889 GCF_019175285.1 Sceloporus undulatus | reverse complement strand
TATAATCTTAACTAAATATATGCCTCCAGAGCATCTTTGATGCTCTTGAGACATATATTTAGTTAAGATTATAATAGGTTTTCTATGTATTAGTTTAAGAGGGGAAATACAGATCTATAGCTTTAAGAAAGACAAGGATTGTGGGAAATCCCAGGGTCTTATGCTGTCTCCCTCTAGTTAGTTTCAGTGTGTAGTAAGATTTCAGCCAAGTCAGACCTGGAGAGAGTATTTTCCTTTGAAAAAAAAGATAAGTCCACAAAAGAAGAAAGATAGTCCTCAGAAGAAGAAAGATAGAATCCAAGAAGAGAGAACAAGATATTTAGGAAGGACTATTGAGAAAGAAGAAATCAGTTTTGTGTTATTTGTGTTTATAACCAGTAAAGCTTTTGAAACTTTAGAAATTTGTGGACTAAGTCTTTTGTTCTGGCTGTGTTCCTGAGAGCCAGAGGCCTTACTACACCCAATGTCCATAGCATTGCTCTTGGGACAAAACAGATATACATGCATAATTGTGTGCATATTTAGAACGATGGAAACATAATTTCCTGCTTTGTGTATTTGAAATATTCTTTCCCAGCTCAGGACATGTGTGCCAAGCTGTCTGGGGATGATGGGAGTTGTGACAAGACATTTGCCCTGCTGAAACAAGTGTACTTTCCTCCATCCTTATTTTTTTATTTGAGGAATGTACAGGTCCATTGTAATTTGTCAGTATGTATCTGTTTAGACTAGACTAGTTTCCTACTATTCACCAGTCTGGTCACCTGAGCTTCTGAGATTGCTGTGTCTGAGCATCATTGTAACCAAATTCTGCTCTATTCACTTTTGGAGGAGATGTCCTGGAAATTACACTTTACTGCAGCAAGGACATTAAAGCAACAGACTCCAGTGACCTTTGCAAATGTATTGTCAAGTTCTTCCTCCTTAGAATGACTCCTCTTTCCACATCAGTGATGCATAAAGTTCAGAATGTGGTTACACAAATCTTGTGTCAGAAGAGAAGTGCAAGCTTGCCCTTTGTCAAAGCTTTACCTGCATGATTTTTTGTAAAACATCACTTTACGTCTTCCTGTAATCTAAATAATTGATACAGAACAACCCTGAGAAAAACAGTTTATAACCAACCAAAAAACGTATACAGTAGTCCCTCCTAATTTGCAAGGGATTTATTCCGGACTCCCCGCAAAAATGGCGACTCGCAAATATTCAAGTCCCATTGAAAATAATGGTGTGCACCACCATGTTATCCTTCCCCACTTATCCTCCCGTGAAGAGTGAGACTGCAGACTTCAAGTTCACGAAAAAGGAGGGACAAGTGCATTTCTTAATTTGTTTCTTTGTTACTTTTTAAAAAAAAGAGACATATGGTTTGTCTCTTTCCTCCTTGCCCTGCTCTGCCAGACTAGACTATACGTTGGTCACACATCTGGCAGAGGTGCTCCCATATATGGTGAAAAATAGAGTCATGGAATCATAGAGTTAGAACAGGCCCCATGGGCCTTCTGAACCGGCTCCAACTTGTCTATATCCTTTTTAAAATGAAGAACCCAGAAACTAACAAAGTACTCCAGATGAGGTGAGGCCTGACAAATGCAGAATATAATGGGACTATTAGTTCCTTCAGCTTGGAAGCTACACCTCTATAAATGCAGTTTAAAATAGCATTAATCTTGTTACTGTTGGCTCATGTTTAACATATGATCTACAGTAATCTCAGGATCCTTTTTGCAAGTAGTATTCCTGAACCATGTATCCTCCATCCTATACCTGTGCATTATGTTTTTTTTGTAGCCTAAATGTAGAATTTTTATTTAGTCTCTAATTTTATTTTATTAATTTGTGCCAAGTTTTCTAGTATATCTAGGGGATCATTCACACATCAGTTTTTTTACTGGAATAATGAGAATATCTTCACTTGTGCATTCCAGTTTTGTTATTCATTTTAAATGGCATCAATCTGCATCTCTTTGGGATTTTAGCTGGAGTCGGCAGTTGAGGAAGGAGGGGTCACCCATTGCCGGTCTTGGGCTTGTCTTCTGTGGTCTGGGGGGTGCATGCCACTTTCCTGCAAGGGAGACAGCCCCTGGAAGCCACCCTTTGCAACCTGTTGTGCAGGGAAAGCGGAGGAGAAGTATTTCTTTGTAAAGCCAGCTAGGCAGAGTCTCAACCCGCCAACGAGTTGATGATACAAATGTATTCGGAACCCATTCAAGGTATGCTGAGTTTAATCCAGGTCTGTCTGCATTGTTATTCACACTGCCAACAATGCAAATCTTTTTTAAAAACTCAGAAAAATTCCTGGGATCATTTGCCCCAGGTTAAATGGTGTTTTTGGTAGCCCCCGCAAAACTGATTCAGGTGCATTTGGGGTACGTGTGAACAACAGGGATTCAACCCAAATTCTACCTGGATTATTTTCATTGTATGAATAAGCCCTAGGTTCTTTAGAATTCTGTTTCTATCTTCCAATGTGTTAACCACCCCTCCAAGTTTTGTGTCATCTGCAGACTTGATTAGGATTCCCTACTCTCCTTCATCTAAGGGCCAGGGCAGATGGGCAGGAAAAAGTGGCTTGATCCTGGGTTTTCTGAAAGTGAGTCGAAACCCCAATGTCTGCACAGCCAGCTTCCAAGGTGGGCCAAACACCCACGGGCTGTCCGTACCACATGATGTCAAGCTGTGCTGCATGTTTTGTTTTTTGTTGTATCCAAACATTGCATGTGCACTGCCACACAAACACATCGACTGCAACCTCCAATTACCTCCTTCCCACCTAGTTACCATTTCATTGGATGTCCGCCTATATGATCGGGCACACAGTCTCACCTGCCATGCACTGTCTGTACAGTGCATTGCTGCATTAGTATGCTGAATGATACATTGACAAGCAAAGTACAATAACTGAGCTCCCCTCCCCAATACTTGCCCCCTTCACCTCCTTCACCCCATGCCTCCTTGTTGGACTGTCTGGCTTATGTATGTTGTAATTACATCCATTGTATTACTGGCAACCTGCCCTGTTGGACGTACTTTTGCATTTTTGCTTTGCCACAGTCCTGCACTAGTGCTGCACAGTTTATATGCTGTTACAATTATGTGCATTTTCCACCTTGAGTAGGAGCATCACAATTTCTTTTTGCTCTGGTTTTTAGTCCTGGAGCACAGCTTTATGTCACTTCCCACCCATTTTTGCTTCATGCATTGTCTAAACGCCAGGCTTCAAAACAGTTAGAAGCCACTTTACTTGGCTAGTGTGGACAACCTTCATGTCATGGGATAAAAATGTTGAAGAGTACAGACCTAGGATAGAATTCTGAGGCGCAGCACTCAAGAGCTCCTTCCTATTTGAAGTGCAGCCACTGATGACAAATCTTTGAGCACAGTTTTCCAACCAATTTTGGAACCATCTGATAGTGTTTCCATCCACATTTAAACAGATTGAGCATGGGATTTTCCTCACCAATGTATCTTTTATGTGGTAGGTTGTGGGATTTTTTTTCAGTTGTTAGTTGGGAACCAAACATGGACGCAGTTTACAAGACTGATTGCTGAGGCAAATATCTCAGAAATCTTATTGTGAAAAGGAAAGGACAGGTTGCTTACCTGTAACGGTATTTCTTCGAGTGGTCATCTGCGAATACATACAAATGGGTTTCACTGCGCCTGCGCAGTGCTGCTCAGAACCTACTGGAATCACTGGGCAGAGTTTACTCTGCAACATATTGAAACTTTTTGGCGGTAACTCCGCCCACCCGTTATAAGGCCCCTGCCTTCCCGCTCTTTTCCCCAGTTCCGCAATTTTTCCGCCAAGCAGGCGATGGAAAGAGCCAATGTGAGCAGGACACTGAGGGGACGGACGGGTGGGATTTGTATGTATTCGCAGATGACCACTCGAAGAAATACCGTTACAGGTAAGCAACCTGCCCTTCTTCTTCGTGGTCTCTGCGAATCATACAAATGGGTTTAGACTGACAAGCTAAGGTATGCGGCGGAGGGAGTGTCCTGAGACCAAAGCTATGGTGAACCAAAGGTATATTTATTAAAAATAAAACACCTTGAACCATAAAAGAGTCAGTCTTTTTGTTCATGCACAAATCAAATAGCAATAACGTTGCTAAACCTGAGGGGGGAACAGAGGTCATGAAAGACCGATCCCATGGAACTTGTGCAAACCAACATACACCAAATGTAAACAGTGTCAACTATACAAGTGTAGTAAACATAAAACATCAGTAGTGCAATCAATGAAACCCTGAAACTAACACAGCCCTCCCGAAAGCTGCGTCTCAAATGGCCCTGGTGTCCAACCTATAGTGCTTAATAAAAGTCAGAGGTTGGGACCAGACCGCAGCCTTGCAGACATCCTCCAAAGGAATACCCGAGAGGAATGCAGAGGATGCTGCCATTGACCTTGTGGAATGGGACCCAACCCTGCCAGGGAGAGGCTTGCCTAACAGTTCATAGCAGAGGTGGATGGTACCAGCCACCCATTTGGACAACCTCTGCGCAGACACAGGCAACCCCTTCTTCGGTTCCGAGTAGCATTGGAAAAGTCTCTCGGACCGACTTGAGGCAGCAGTTCTGTCCAGGTAAAATGCCAGTGCTCTCCTGACATCAAGAGAGTGTAGGCGTCACTCCTCATCCGACGTTGGGTTGGATGCGAGAGTGGGTAACACAATGTCCTGGCACATGTGGAAAGCAGACACTACCTTAGGCAAGAAGGTGATGTCTGTACGGAGGACCACTTTGTCCTTGTGGAACCTCAGGAATGGCTGGTCCCTCCGTAAAGCACAGAGTTCGCCCACGCGGCGGGCAGAGGTGATGGCCACAAGAAAAGCGGTTTTCCAAGTCAATAGTCACAAGTCCACTGTGGCCATCGGTTCAAAGGGCTTGGATTGGAGAGCGGACAGTACCGACTCCAAGCTCCAAGCCGGCGTTGGTACCGACACAGGGGGATACAGGTTGGCACAACCCTTCAGGAACCCCTTCACCAAGGGGTCTTTGAAGAAAGAAACCCTCCCCCCGAACTGGTATTTGGCACAAATGGCAGACAGGTAGCATTTGATGGATGTGAGGGACAGCCCTCCATCCAAAAGCGCCATCAAAAATTCCAGCACCACTGGAGTGGACATCTGTGTAGGAGACAAGCCCTTCTGGTCAAGGAAGAGGCAAAATCTCCTCCATTTCAGGGCATAAGAGCGCTGGGTGGAAGGTTTCCTCGCAGCCAGGATCACCGTCCTCACTGCCTCTGGCAAGGCAGTCAGGGCCGAATCCTCCAGGCTACCAGCGGCAGGCTCTCGATGTCCGGGTGGAGAATCCGTCCGTCCTGGATCGACAGCAGGTCCGGACGAGGGTCGAGACGGAGGAAGCATCTCCTGGAGAGGTGGAGAAGGGATGCGAACCACGGCTGTCTCGGCCACCACGGGGTGATCAGGATCGCATGCGAGCGGTCCGTTGTCATCTAGGACACCACTCTGATGATGAGAGGGAACGGAGGGAAGGCGTAGAGGAGCTCCCCCGTCCAGAGGAAAGCGAATGCGTCTCCGAGGGATCCGTCTAATAGCTTCCTGGAGCAGAACTGGGGACAGTGGCTGTTCCACCTGGTCGCGAAGAGGTCGATCCGGGGGGTTCCCCACCGATCGAAGAGGTCGCTGACCGTCTCGGGATGGAGCCTCCACTCGTGGCACACCGAGGGAGATCTGCTGAGGCGATCTGCCAACTCGTTGTCCTCCCCGGGAAGGTGAATCGCCTGGAGGAGGACGCGCCTCTGGATGCACCAGTCCCAGATGCGGAGCGTGAGGTCGAGCAGGGTCCTGGATCTGGTACCACCTTGTTTGTTGATGTAGTACATCACGGTGGTGTTGTCCGTCCTCAGGAGGACCACTCTTCCTGTGACAGCAAACTCGAACGCCCTCAAAGCCTTCTCCACTGCGAGCATCTCCAAAGCGTTGCTGTGGAGGAGCTTGTCTTGTGCGGACCACCTGTCCTTGACGACGAGGTCGAGCAGGTGGGCGCCCCATCCCTCCAGGGATGCATCTGTTGTCAGAGTCAGTTGTGCCTGGGGCTGATGAAAGGGCATCCCGGTGCAGACGTTGGAGCTGTCTAGCCACCATCTGAGGGAAGCGGCCACCGGTCTCGGTATCGTGAGCCACTTTGAAGGAGGGTCCTCCAACGGAGAGAAGACGGAGAGGAACCAGGATTGGAGAGGTCGAAGACGAAGTCTTGCCCAGGGGGTGACGAATGTCGTCGATGCCATGTGGCCTAGGGCGACTTGAACGTCTCTGGCTCTCACCCTTCTGTGGGAGATGCACGGCCTGAGGGACGTTGTCAGGGCCTGAAACCGGTCCGGAGGAAGGAAGGCTAAGCAGTTTTCGGAGTCGAGGATGGCCCCGATGAACTTGACCTGTCTGGTCGGTGTGAAGTGGGACTTTTCCCTGTTGACGACCAGCCCGAGGGAGTCCAAGAGGTGCAAGGCGAATGAGACTGCCTCCTGCAGCTCGCCTTGGGATTCGGCTGCAAATAGCCAGTCGTCCAGGTAGGGAAAGACCATGAAGCCCCTATGATGAAGGTATGCCACCACCGGTGCCATGCACTTTGTGAAGACTCGTGGAGCCGTGGCCAAGCCGAAAGGAAGCACGTTGTAGTGGTACGAGGCGGAGCCGACAGCGAAGGCGAGGAATCTCCGGTGGGACTCTCGGATCCCGATGTGGAAGTAGGCGTCCTTCAGGTCGACGGTTGCGAACCACAGGCCCTGGTGGAGCAGAGGCAGAATGGAAGCCAAGGTTACCATTCGAAAGCGACGGTAGTCAAGGAACAAGTTCAATTGTCTCAAGTCCAGGATGGGCCTGATGCCCCCATCCGCTTTCGCTACCGTGAAGTACCTGGAGAAAAAGGCCCGAGGACATTGGTCGGGCGGCAAAGGGGAGATTGCCCCTTTACCAAGCAAGGTGCGCACTTCGTCGAGAAGGGTGTCCGAGGGGGGAGTGGACATGAAGGCTCCAGTTGGAGGGAGCTCTTGGAACTCGAGGGCATAACCCCTACGGACGATGTTGAGAACCCACGAGTCCGATGTTATAGCGGCCCAGGTGTTAGCGAAGGGCCTCAGAATGTCCAAAAAGAAGAGGGGTGAAGGAGAGACAAAGCGCGCTGCGTCCCTTCAGGCTCTCTTCTTCCCCTGGTCGGTGTCCTGCCGGCGGGACTTGCGGTACCGAGGCGGGAAGTTGCGACGGCCAGAGGAGGAGGAAGACTGCGAGGGGAAGCGGTGTCTCTGGGAGCCCTGCTGCTGGGACTGCCGATCCCGGGGGAAGGTCCCCTGTGACTGACCTTGCGGCTGCCACGGGCGCTGACGCTTCCGGAACGGAGAAGCCGGTGCTGAGGACATGCCGTGCTTCTTCGCCGCCGCCTTCATCCTGAACTTGCGGTTCAGGCGGTCGTCGGTCTCGGCGTGGAAGAGCCCGGTCCCGTCGAGCGGCATGTCCTCGATGGCCGCCCTGACCGTAGGGTTGAGGTCGGAGGCCCTCAACCAGGCGTGGCGTCGAAGTGCCATGGATGCTGACATGGCCCTCCCCGAGCAGTCCGCCATATTCCTGGAAGTGGTGATGAGCCAACTTCCAATGGAATGGGCCTCGTCCCTGATCTCCACCAGCTGCCTCTGGATGTCATCCGGGACGTCCGGGACGAGGGGGGAGATCCGTTCCATGAGGGTCTGGATGTAGGCCCCCATGCAGGCGGTGTAGTTGGCAGCCTTGACCCCAAGAGCCGATGCCGAGTACGCCTTCTTGGCCAGTCTGTCCACCTTCTTCGCCTCCCGGTCGACAGGGGAGGTGGCCTGTTTCGGGACGAAGCTGTGTTGGGCTCCCTCCACGATGGCAGAGTTCGGCCTGGGGTGGTTGGCCAACCAAGGGCAACTCGCCGGGGTGACCCTATAGAGTGACTCCACCTTACGGGAGGGCGCCGACAGGGTGGCCGGCGAGTCCCAGGACCTCTTGACGATGGTCTGGAGCGAGGGAAGGAGAGGCAGGCACGGCGGAGTAGGCTCAACCGGGTCCTCGGTGCCATCTTCCGCGGAAGCGAGCTCGATGTCGAGGGCCTTCGCCATCTTGACGACGTGCTCGGTGAAGGACCGGACGTCGTCCGATGGGGAAGACGGCTCTGGGTTGTGCATCCTCTGGGGGGAGGCCGGATCCGAGAGGACATCTTCGTCCGAGGGTGCCTCAGAAGGAAGCAGCGGCTCGTCTTCGGAGTCCAGGTCTGAGGAGAGAGGGTCCGTCACTCTAACCTGGGATCTCGGGCGGGTTGGAGCGAGGTCAGCTGAAGACCGGGAGCGCCTGCGGGGTGGAGACGGCGACCTCTCGTAGACCGACACGGTCGGGACCGATCTGGACGGGGTGGCCCAGTCTACGGGATGGGGGTTCAGCCTGGTGAACTCCTTCATCGCTCTGTCCTCCGAAACAGACACGTAGTACCGGCGCGACTGCGTGTCGAAGAAGAGGTCGGGAATGTCATGCCCGCGGGGCTGGTCTTCCTCGTCGTCGGTTGCCGGGTGGGAGGGCGACCGGTGCTCTGGGGAGCGAGGAAGAACGGTGTCGTCCGTCCCGTGGACAAAGTCCATGGTGGGCAGAGGCAGTGGAGTGTCCGGTACCGGTTTGTCGTGGTGCCTCTTCTTCCCAGGCCTGGGAAGCTCCTCCGTTGGGAAGAACGGATTGTCCGGGAGGTCCAGGAGGACAGCAGCCGCTGCCGACGATGAAGGCCTTGGAGACTTCGTCCTTTCCACAGGCCCAGCCAGCTCCTTAGGCTTCGGGGCATGCTTGGATGCCTTGGAGGATGAAGGCGAGGCGAGGTGGACCTCCGGCTCGGTGGCCTTCTTCGGACGCGAGCCCTCCGATTTCCCCGCCGGTTTGGAGGTCGGCTCGGTACCCTCAGTCCCCGACGACTTGTGGGGGCACTTGGAGGGTTTGTCGGTGGCACTGGGCGGTTTGGAGCCACGGGCCACATCGGAGGTGGTGGAAGGGGTCCCGGCCGGGACACACACCACGCTGGGGACGGCAGTTCTCCCAGATCCAACACTGGACACACTGGCCCGAGAAGATGAGGCGGGGGGCGCCGAAGGCGGGACAGAAGATGACCGCGAACCTCCCTCTTGCACCTTCCCCAGGGCAATCGCCAAAGTGAGTCGGGACTCACGGTTTTTCCTGGCCTGGGAGGAGAGGGATCTGCAGAGCAGGCAGGCCTTGGTGTCATGGTTCTTGCCCAGGCACAGCAGGCAGGAGGAGTGCGGGTCTTGAACGGGCACCTTGCCCCCACAAATGTCGCACTTCTTAAAGGGTGCAGGCATTTCCAAGATCGACAAAGCCAGAGGAGAATCCGAAAACGAGGTCAACAGTCCGAAAGTCCGAAGTTACCAGGGGCGGGAGACAAAGAATGTTCAAGAATACAGTCTGAGGTCAAAAAACGAAAGTGATTCCAAGCAAGCAAAGCAAGCGAAAGTTCCCTGAAGCAGCTAGCGCGGCGGAAAAAAGGAACTGGGGAAAAGAGCGGGAAGGCAGGGGCCTTATAACGGGTGGGCGGAGTTACTGCCAAAAAGTTTCAATATGTTGCAGAGTTAACTCTGCCCAGTGATTCCAGTAGGTTCCGAGCAGCACTGCGCAGGCGCAGTGAAACCCATTTGTATGATTCGCAGAGACCACGAAGAAGAAGCATACATTCCCTTTAATATCTTGTTTGACTCTTTATATGCTTGCTTACAGAGGCACAGCCACTTCTATGAAAATTTGAATTTCTGCATTATTGGATTGTTCTATAATTCTCAATCGACCAGCCAGTAAAAAATGACCCTTATTTTCAGCTGGATGTAACATAGGCCCAGTGCAAACGGGCCTTTCTGATGCCCTTGTCACATGCTAGGGTTGCCTGGAGGGCGGAGTGCCCACATGCCCCGCAACCCTCACACGTGACAAGGGCGTAACAATGGCGGCACCCTGTATACATGGGCACAGTCATTGTTACGTAAGCACTGCACTGCATCCCCCCTGCATCTGCACAGCGCTGTGCAATGCTTACGTAACGAGTGCGCCAGTGGTGCACTTGTTACACCACCATTGTGGCTTGAGAAGAACCCATTTTGCCGGTTCTTTTTCTGCCAGTGGGAAGCCATGCGGGTTTGCAGCTGCAGCTTCCCTCCGGCAGAAAAACAGGCGCCGGGAGGCCACCCTTTTTGGGTGGTCTGTACCGTGCCTGAGTTTGGGCTGATCACCTCATTCTGAGGTGTGTGTGTGTTTTAAATGTAGCTTGCAAGCTAGATATAAAATAAAATATGATTACAAAGAAAATAAACAAAAAGAAGCAAGGAAAATGAGGGGGAAGGTGAAGAATACAGAGGATATCAGTGTCAGCTGGCCATATACATTAATATAAAATGACCATATTTCCAAAAACACATTTTCTAGACATTGGTGTCTATGCAATACACATTAATGAGTAGAAAAGCTCCCACTTAAGGCATGGATATAAATCATGAAATAGCCCACATTCTCAGATGTTTCAGGACAAACATGCCAGGTAGTTCACACAGACACTGAAAGGCAATACTGAGCTCATGTCTCTAGTCAGTTTATTTCCACCAGCAGTCTAGCCCTGTTTCTGTGACTTCTCTATGGAGAGATGGAACATTAATTTCTAAACTGTAGATAAATATCCTCTTGTGTGTACCTAATGGTCTGGTCTGCCTGCCAGTTTCTTTCAGATACAATACAAGCCTAAGCAACCCAAAAACTGAAGAATGTTACGGTATTTGCATATCAAGACCTAATATGAAAATGAAGTTTAAAGGAGAAGAGAGTGAATCAAGGCCAACAGGTTTAGAACAGAAAGAACTATAACCTGTCCATTGTTTTAGGAAATGATTTTATCAGCTGGCATTCTCTACTTTTCCAGGAGAAAGGCAGAAAGTGTTTATGAAGCAACTGTTGTGTAGGAGAGGCAATATGCTGGTGCTGAACATGAGTGTGTGGACTCTATTCCATAAGCCTTGCTTGTAGGCATCTCACAGGGATCTGTCTGCTTCTATGGAAAAGAGGATCCTGAACTACAGAAGCTTTTTTTCCCCAATCCAGCAGAGTTTTTCTTGTGATTTCATCTTTTAAAATAGTTTAAAACTAGTTTTCCTAATTCCCATGAGAATTTGAATTCTTCACAGTAGAGGGTGCTATAAACAACCCGACAATGCAGGAATTCAAATTTTAATTGAAACAGCTGTGTCTTAGTAACCAGGCCTAAAAAGTGACCATTTGAAAAATACATTTTCATTTAGGAGCAACAGTTCCTAATTGCATGTGACAGGTTTTTAATTTCCCTCTTTTTTAGGTGTATTTTTTGTTCCTTGATTCCTTGAACAACTGAACTCCATTAGGAAGTGATTAAGCATTTCATCTCATTACTTGTTAAATGAACATTGTACTATTTTTTTTTACACTAAACTGAGGACAGCAGGCATGAGGCTCCCAGACACTTTTCTGTCCAGGCACTGGACAGGCACACATCTACTTAGCTTCAGCAAATATGTGCTTTTGGATCAGAGCTGGCTGAAGACATTTGACTGTTTGAGACAGAGCAAATGACACTTCCTGCTTGGTCAAAATGCATAAATGCCAAAGACAGCCATGTTATTTGGGCCTATTAAGTAGAAAATTCCACAATCAACTGTCTCCATATCAGGTCATAAAGACTCCATAACAAATTAAATAAGTAGTTTGTTGTCCTTTCATGACACTTAAAACCTGCTTTCTAAGACAGCTGCCTCAAGCTAGGTAATGCATACCCTCCAGCTGTTCCAATTTGGCAGAGACTGTCCTGAATCAATCCTCTGTCATCTGACTTTTCTAGCTGCTTTTAAAGTGTCCCAGTTCTCTCTCCTCCTTCCACTTTCCCCTTTTGTCTTCACCTTACTTCAGTTGCTGCAAGCTGAATTTAAAACGCAAAAGTAAATTTTAAATTTAAAAAAATATTATCACTAATTTAAAGTTTATTCTTTTAAAATTTTCTTTTAAAATACATTGTACCTAATTTTCACTTAAACCACATGAAGCTATGTAAATGCAAATACATTTAGGCTGTGTGTATGATACTGTTATTTAAAGGTATAATTTTAATTTTGTTAATTGTTTGCGTCACAACTATTATCATTACATTCAGTGACATACGAGAATTACGATTTATGAGTAATATTAGCACAAAAACATTACTAAGGATTCTGTATGGAGTGGCATGGGAGAAAGTCAATGTGGGGATGACACCAAGAGTTACCACACTGGGTGATGTTAACAGAAGAAACATCCATAGCAAGTCCCAAGCCCTGCACTCCGACTGCCAGGGCTTGTACAAGATGGCTCACAAGTCACGATGTTGCAGCTGAATTCTCTGCCTTGCTCCAAATGCATGCACTCACCATCCTTTCCCTAATCCCCTCCCTTTGCTTTTGGCTTTTGGTGCACCCATGCCATTAATCTTGAGCTACATCTCCCTGCCTGATGACCTGAAGAAGCACAGCAGGTCATGAGATTTCAACCCCAAGAGTAATCCTTCCCTACAAAACTTCAAATTTTTGGACTCTAAGGGAGAGAACTTTAAGCAACAAAGTATTGCATGATTGAGAGATCCTACATTATTCCACTTGCCCTTCCACTCACTCTGTCGTTTATAAAAAGCAGGAAATTGTTAGAAAAAACAAATGGAGTTTACATTCAAATTATATTCTGGTTTAATCTGTTTAATTTATTAGATAATTTTATTTGTTTCTAGGTTTATAAATGAAAACAACAATAATGTAGTTAAGACTTCTTTCCAAAAGTACATGTACATTTTTACCTGAATACTGTAAGGCAGAGAAGAGATAAAAGGTATAGAATAAAAGTATTTATTATCTAAGCAGAAGTTTATCATTTTGAAGTATACAAAAGCTGGGTTGTCTTGTCAATACCAGTAAAGGCCAAGACATACAATATTACTTATATCTAAGCAAAAATATACCATTTTGGAATATATGGCTGGGTTCTCATCAATATAAACAAGACAACTCTATAAATGGCAGCACTGGGAGATTTCTTTCCACCTAGACGGTTAAACTGACACATAGTTTCATCCTTTTCCAAGAGATGTGCAAGTGATCCTTTTGATATCTACAGCATCTCAGGAAGATGTTTTCACTTACTCAATGCCATAATGTGAACATCCATCCTACATACCCATGTAACATTCAGGTGTTTTAAATGCAGTTGAGCAAAGAGAGATGCAGCCATGCTGACTGGGAGATTATGAGAATAATTTTCCCATTTCTGGAAGAGAGCTGGGACTCCACTTGCCCTTCTGCCTGATCCCTCTGTAAATGAGACTCTTGAAAGACAGAGCTGTTCTGAAGGGGATGATCAAAGCGGCACCCCTGGCACCACCAACAGTACATAATAGCCACTGTTAATGCAGTGTAAAGCCCAGTCCTTTTGTAGTCACAGGATTGGCAGGAGATGTTCCCCCTCCTGTTTGGAAATATTCATGCTGTGGAGAAAGTCAGGTATTTTAAATTAATACAAGTATGCCTAATGGACACGTAGTCCTGGCTTTTGGATACCCAGTGGAGACAAATGGACACATACAATTTAATTTGTGAGCAATGGGATTCCCACCCATTTCAATGCCTTCTGTTAGTCAAAAACAAAAACAATTCCCAAATATACATCTTTTGTGATCTCAGATCAGATGTGCTTTTAAACAATTTTTAATAAGCTTTGATAAAAAAAAAATCAGGGATTCCCCCCCCCCTCCTTTATTTTAAACTCAGATATTTTCAGATGGTGGAGAAGATATCCTAGGATATTGGTGTCTGCAACAGTATTCACTGCTTTGCATTGGCCTTTCCTTCTTAAAAAAATAATAATTTTCAGTACACATTCATTAAACAGAGAATGTAAGGATTTAGAAAGGAATGCCAGAACAGCAAAAAGCTAACATGGGTTTCTAAAAAACAAGTAATGCCAGACTAATCTGATCTTTTTTTTTAGTGGGGGGGGGGGGGGGGGGGGAAATGGAAGGCCATGGATGTAGCATATATTGATTTCAGTAATATCTCCCACAATATTCTGTCAACAAACTAGTCAAATATGGGCAAGACAATGCAATAGTTAGGTGGATTTGTAACTGGTTGACCAGTTGAAGCCAAAGGGGTGCTCCTTGGAGAGAAGTGACCAGTGGGATGCCACAGGGTTTTGTTCAGGGTCCACTGCTATTCAACATCTTTATTAACAATGAGGATGAAAGAATAGAGAGCATGCTTATCAAAATTGCAGATGACACCAAATTAGAGGAGTAGCTAGTACCCCAGAGGAGAGGATCAAAATTCAAAATAATCTTAATAGATTAGAAAGCTGGACCAAAACAAACAAAATGAATGTTAACAGGGAGAAATGTAAGGTACTATCACTTAAGGAGAAAAAATGAAATGTGCAGATATAGGATAGGGGACACCTGGCTTGACAACAGTACATGTGAAAGGGATCTAGGAGTCCTAGTAGATCACAAACTGAACATGAGTCAACAGTGTGATGCAGCAACTAAAAAAGGCAATGCAATTCTAGGCTGCATCAATAGAAGTATAGTGTCTAGATCAAGGGAAGTAATAATGCCACTCTATTCTGCTTTGGTCAGGCCCCACCTGGAATATTGTGTCCAGTTCTGGGCACCACAATTTAAAAATGTTGAGAAGCTGGAGCATGTCCAGAGGAGGACAACCAAAATGGTGGAAGGTCTGGAAATCATGCCCTAGAAGGAGAGACTTAGGGAGCTGGGTATGTTTAGCCTGGAGAAGAGAAGGTTAAGAGGTGATATGATAGCCCTGTTTAAATATATGAAGGGATGTCATAATGAGGATGGAGCAAGCTTGTTTTCTGCTGCTCAAGACACTAGAACACAGAGCAATAGATTCAAACTACAAGAAAAGAGATTCCACCTAAACCTTAGGAGGAACTTCCTGACCGTAAGAGCTACTGTATTTGATTGTGGAACACACTGCTTTGGAGTATGGTGGAATCTCCTTCTCTGGAGGATTCTAAACAAAGGCTGGATGGCCATCTATCAGGGGTCCTTTGATTGTTAATTCCTGCATGGCAAGGGGTTGAACTGCATGGTTCTTGAGTTCTCTTCCAACTCTATGATTATATGATTCCACAATCTGAATGTCAAGATTGTATATCGAATCATAGAATTGTAGAGTTGGAAGAAACCACAAGGTCCATCCAGTCTAATCCCCTGCCAAGTGTTACTTTGTATTGTTGTTATGTACCCTTAAGTTATTTCTGACTTATGGTGACCCCCAAGGCTATCATGCATTGTTGATGGGATTTTTTTAAAGATTTATTCATAGGGGAGTTGCTTTTGCTTTCCTCTCAGGCTGAGAGAGTATGACTTGACCAAGGTCACACAACAGGTTTCCATGGCTGAGTGGGGATTTGAACCCTGGTCTCCATCACTGTAAGCCAACACTCAAACCACTACGCCATGCTGGTACTTTTGTCATCATCTGAATGCATCCCGAGGGGAGAAGTTACTTCTGGCAAAAATGTTCCCTTCAATGTTTTCCTCAGAGAAATGGAAACTACCATTCATAGAATCTGGTAAACCTTCCCTGTGGTTGTTTCACCAGGCTCCAAAGTATCTATAACGGACTCATGCTGGAGATAAGATGCATATTATGTGAACATTTTAATACAATCTCTTATAACGCCAAGTTCTTATTTTGCCAATCTATTTCCCTTTCAGATCCTGCATCTTTTGTCTTGCTTGTTTCTGGCCGTGCTCCTTTGTTTTAACATACAACCTACTGATACAGCTGTTCATACTAAGGAGAGGCAGTGCTGAAAATGACTGTATCTGATGAATGCTAGATTGTCATGATGCCTTGCTAGGGGGAAAATGCCAAACGTTTCTGTCTTCTATTTCTTTCTCTTTTTATTGTATATCTCTCTTTCCTTCCTTACTCTTGCCTCTTTCTCTGACTTACTTACTTTCCTCTTCTTCCACCATAGCTTTTGTGAGAGAGAATGTGTGCAGACTGTGTGCCTATGCCTGCTATGCTCAAAAGTACTGTATTTTCTAAACCTGGCACAACTAATCAAAGCTAATCAAACCTTTGGTCTCACTTGTTCTGTCAATCTGATGTTCCAGTATACAAACAGAAAGAATAGTTTCTTTAAAACAGAGTATATCAGCTTATGCCCGAAATGTTCAATGTGATCTATTTCTTTTCCTTATTACTGAGCTGAAGTAATATCCGAAGACAAAGTGTGTGAGAGCAGGAGATACTGCCTTGTCCTTCAATGCCAGGTTCTTCAGCTGAGGTCTAACGGAAAGCTGTCGCTACTGAAACGGCCACTCCAAGTGGGGATGAATAGGCATTGGCTAATCCCTGCAGGCCGAGGACCAGGTAACGGCAGCCTTTTTGTAGTGCCTTGCCCACATTCTGAAAGAGAAACAAATTGATGTCATTAAAGAGCAGGAGAACATTCAGCTAAATTACTACTGAGCCACTGAAGTTTATTATAGCTGCAAGAAAGGGGTTATGAGGGGCAGTAGCTGATGGGGCAGAGGGTGGGATCACCTTCCTCAAAGCATAGGGGTCACTGGAGGCACAACCAAGAACATCCAGTACATTTGCTACCCAACTTCCTCCCCTGCAAAGCCAAGTACACCTTGGACTCCTCTTTGTTGATTAGAAGGAATGCTTAGGGTTAGATCAGTGTTGTCCCATCAGCCCCAAAGTTGGATCACTCCTGATATAATGGATATTAAGTACAAGAACAGGGAGACCTGAGTTTGAAACACTGCCACCTCACCCAGGAAGCTCAGATCTTGGGCTTGACTTTGTTGATTTACCCTGAGACTCTTGTAGGATAAGGTAGGATATAAATACTGTACACAATAAGCAGTTTTCACAGGCAACACTACCACATGGAGCTCATCTGGATGTGACTTCAGACAGCCGCTTACAGCAGCTGGAAAGTTACATTTTTTGGGTGACAACTCCCCCACATTTAGAACATAATCCACCAGCAAGTGTTGTCTCTAGTCATACTGACAGGAGGATTCTGGGATGTGTGGTCAACAAAAGTTATTTTTCCACATTTTTTTTATTTATTGAAGTTATACCACACCTTTCTCTCTAGATGGGATTCAAGGTGACTTACATAACTGAAAACAAGAGTAAGCTGAAATCTTATTTTACTAAAGTAAAAAAGAATTGAATAACATTATTATTTTAAAACCATGGTTAAAAAGATTAAAAACACATTTAGAACATAATTACTAATGTATGATTTAAAAATACAGCATACCACTTCACACACACACACACCACTGCTGTATAATTTAATTTCAAAGCTAAATGAAAAGGTTTATGTGCCGTTAAGTCACCTCCAGTTTATGGCGATCCTATCCTAATGTTTTCTTGGCAAGATTTTTTGAGAGGCAGTTCTCCATTGCCTTCCTCTGAGCCTGTGAGAGTACTACTTGCCCAAGATAATCCAGTGGGTTTCCATGGCAGAGTGGGGATTTAAAGCCCAGTCTCTCAGAGTCTTGGTCCACCACTCAAACCATCATACCCTCCTCCATGTGTCCCAATTTGGCAGGCATAGTCCTGCTTAATCCTTTAATGTCCTGCTTTTAAAGTGTTCCAGTTTCTCTCTCCTCCTCCTGCTTTTTCTCCTTTTCCTCAGTTTATTTCAGTTGTTGCAAACTGAGCTCAACATACAAAAGTAGTTTCCACTCAACTCAGTGGAGAGGGGAGGAAGGAAAGCCACACCTGTCCCACTTTTCATCTGTGAAATGTGGGAGGGTATGAACCACTATATCATGTTCACAGCTGATATGAAACAGAAATACACTCTTGTCTCCACATTTGCAGCTTTGACTTTTCCAGATATGATTATTCATGGATTTTATTAATAGGTTCTCTCTAGGAATATCTAGGTCCTTCAGTGCAACTCTATGATCAACTTTAACCAAAAGTTGCACTGAAGGACCTAGAGATTGCTACAGAAAACACTCCACTAGGCATTTGTAGCTCCTCCAGAGCAACTCTATAGTCAATGTCTGGCAAATGTCGACCACAGAGTTGCACTGGATGACCTAGACATTCTTAGCAAGGTGTTTTCTCAGGTAAAAACATAGTGTTTTTGTTATTCACAGTTTTTCCACATTCATGGGGGTCCTATGCCCCTAACCCCAGTGAATGTGGAGGGACGAGTGTAGCATTAAAAAAAAAGGTCACCACAAAATGATATACAGTGGTCTCTCCACATTTGCTGGGGTTAGGGTGAAGGACCGCGTGAATGTGGAAACCCCCCCCCCAAAAAAAAAACCACTATTCTTTTCACCTGAGAACAACTCTCTAGGAATTTCCTGGTCCTCCACTACAACTCTGTGGTCAACATCTGCCAGAGGTTGATCACAGAATTATGATGGATGACCTATAAATGCCTGGAGAGGTGGTTTCTCTAGGAACTTCTAGGTTCTCCAACACAACCCTATGGCCAACTTCTGGTAGAGTTGTGCTAGAGGATCTAGTGTTTTGTAGAGAGAACATATTAATCAAACCAGCAAATAATCAAATCTGCAAATTTATTTATTTATTTATTTATTATATTTATTTGTTTCCCGTTCTTTTCCCAGGACTGGGACTCAGAGCGGTTTCACAGCATTAAAAATACAGTAGTACAATTAAAAACATTTTAAAAAGTACATTAAAAAGAAATTAAATTATTACGGAATTAAAACAGATAGTTATTAAAAGAATAAAACATATTTTAAAAAGATAAACTATATATAGAGAAAAAATTGTAGCTAATTTTTAAAATGGTCCAGTATCCCAGCCTGTCCTTATAGTAATTCCTTAAATGCCTGTGTGAACAAGTACCGTAGGTCTTCACCTGCCGGTGGAAGGCCATCAAGGAGGGAGCCGTTCTGATTTCCCTGGGCAGGGAGTTCCAGAGTCTAGCAGTGATGGCGAACCTATGGCACGCGTGCCAGAGGTGGCACTCAGAGCCCTCTCTGTGGACACACATGCTGTTGCCCTAGCACAGAGTTTGCCAGAGTTTCTTACTAGAAAGCCAGAGGGACGTGGCACTTTGCAATAAATAAGTGGGGTTTGAGTTGCAATTTGGGCACTTGATCTGTAAAAGGTTCACCATCACTGTAGGGGCAGCCACCGAGAAGGCCCTCTCTTGCGTCCCCACCAACCGTGTTTGTGATGGTGTTGGGATGAAGAGAAGGGTTTCTCCAGAGGATTTCAGAATCTGGGCCGGTTCATACCAGGAGAAACGGTCTGCCAAATAGTATGGACCTGATCCATGTAGGATTTTATAAGTAATAACCAGCACCTTTAATTGTGCCCAGAAACAAACTGGCAGCTAATGAAGCTATTTCAACAGGGGCATTGGCAGAAGCTCTGTGGACCAGTTGAATTTTCCAAACACTTTTCAAAGGCAGCCCCATGTAGAACCCATTACAGTAGTCCAAATGTGATGTAACCAAGGCATGTACCACTATGGCCAGTTCTGGCTTCTCAAGAAATCGGAGCAGCTGGTGCACAAGTTTTAAATGTGCGAAAGCACTCCTGGTCACAGCAGAGACCTGGGCCTCCAGGTTCAAAGCTGAGTCCAAGAGTATTCCCAAACTGCGAACCTGTGTCTTCAGGCAGAGTGTGACCCCATCTAACACAGGCTGGGTCCCTATTCCCCGATCTGCCTTCCTACTGACCAGGAGCACCTCTGTCTTGTCTGGATTAAGTTTAATTAAAACAAAAGTCAAAGCCGCAAATGTGGATGACCAATTGTATATGGGAATCAAGCCCTGTTAGGACTAATATCATAGGCTGACATCAGTGACTATCTGCCCATAGCCCAAGTTCTGCTTCTCCTTCTTTCTCTTCCTCTGCCTGTTGCCCTCTCTGAGTGAGGGAAGGTCAGCACATGAGGCCGCAACAACTAGAATGAAAAGCTGCCTCTTCTGTTCATCTTGTCTTCTCCCTTTAGGAAGCTATGCCCACCCTGGACCCAGAGAGAAGCATGCAAGCAAATGAGAAGCAGTGGAAGCAGCTGGACAGCATGGAATTTTGTTCAGGAAGTCCCCTTTCCATCCTTGCTAAACAGTACTAGCCCTCATTGTCTTCCAAGAGGGAATTCCCACGGCTTCCATTCCTTGTGTACAGAGGGGGGGACACTTAACAGATAGATCACCTCATATATTATTAGAAAGGGTGGGGAAGCGGCTTTGAATTCCATTTTGGGAGAAAGGCAGGATATTATCCAATAAATAAACAAACAAACAAACAAAGCAAGCTGTGATACTTCAGATGTTGTTTAACTCCAGATCCCATCAACTCCAGCCAACATGGCCAATTATTAAGGTAGATGGGTGCTATAGTATAACATCATGTAGAAAGTGCCAGGTTTCCTCCTGCCCATATTTTTTTTTTTGGCAACTAAACCAAAATATGAATAATTAAAATCATTGTATGTCCTGCTGGCTTGCAATGTCAGCCCCAACCAATGTGGCCCATGATGGAGTGACAGAAGCTGTAGTTCATTTAATTCTGAAAAGCTGTTGAGTTCTCCAGTCCTGCTCATGAGAAAGATATACAGTATTGCCTTTTTGAAACCCTTAGAGTTAGATAAGATTATTCTCTTTATTTTTACAGAAAAAAACAAGCCTTACGGAGCTGAGCAAACTGAAAACAACTATGACCTGGACGTGACAGAAACAGCTCCTCTGACCCTTCCAACATGATTAATTCTGTCTTACAAAAACAATCTCACCACTGGCTCATGCAAAGCTGCTATACTCTGTACTGGAGGAATGTTTGTACTTGGAATCTAAACCATTGGAATCCAAACCATTTCCCTCAGTCTGGTGGACTATTGCCTCCATACAAAATTATGCAACAGCAACAATCTGCTTTGATTGCTACAGGCCCATGGTCAGTGTATATTTGGGTAGAGTAGTCAGATTCAAGGACTGTAAGAACAGAAGCATTTCTCAACACAAATCCAATTTTATACTAAGGTTTACATAACACAACACTGTTCACTGCAACATGACTGAAGCTATGAGACCAATATGTCATAGACTGAGATTTCCAAGGTGTACCACCAGCCTGAAGAGCCAGTGTGGCATGGCATATTGGTTTGAGCATTGAACTAGGACACTGGGAGACCAAGGTTCAAATCTCCACTAAGTCATGGAAACCCACTGGCTGACCTTGGGCAAGTCACACTCTCTCAGCCTCGGACAAAGGCAATGCCTCTGAATAAATCTTGCAGGGGGAAAAAACCACTATAGGGTCACCTTAAGGTCATCATAAGTTGGAAAGCAGACAACATCAACCACAACCAGCCTGAGTGGCAGCAGACTCAGTCAGGAAATACCAGGGGGATCTCAGCAGTGACAACTTCCCACTTGGTTCTCTGGAACTGGAATCCTGGAATTCCTATAGACTGCTGCCTCAGGTGTGATGGAGAACACGATCCAGTATTGAAATGAGATTCACTTGCCAGTCCAAGTACAGCTTCCATATGTAGAATATGAAGGATACATCAGTTTAATGTTTGCTTCAGGCAGTAAAATTACTTGGGCTAACTCTGGTGTTCTCCAGTTGGGAGACTGAGGCCTGTTACAGACTGCCAAAATAAAGCTGCTTCGGGTCTCTTTGGAGGTATGCTATTTAAATGATGCTTGGGTCCTAAGAGTCTGGAGGTCGCACCAAAGCATTCCTAAGCACTGGAGTGTAGCTTTGGTGCAGCTTCCGGATTCTTAGGGTTCATGCATCATTTAAATAGCATACCTCCAAAGAGACCCGAAGCAGCTTTATTTTGGCAGTCTGTAACAGGCCTGAGTGTTATACTGACTGATACAAACCAACCAAATAGTAGGAACCATCATCATGAGTTCATAGGAATCACTCTTCAGCACAAGTCCCAAAGACCCAGTTATATAACAAGCACCACCATAACTACTTCTATAGGGATGGTGAGGCCTCAGTTGCTGGATACTTTCAAGCACTTGTTGGACAAGTTCTACCTCAGGATCTCCTGCATCAAGAAAAGTACTGGACTGGAGACTGAAAAAGACAATAACTCCCAGAATCTCTCAACCAAGATGGTAACAGTCCATGCTGGCCAGAGGATTCTTGGAGGTCCATTCCAAAAAAAAGGAAACCTTTCCAAGTTTAACTATTTCAAGCTTTCAGTTGGCCTAGTTGAACTAAGGGACCATTCCAATTTTATGTTCTGAATCTTATTATTAGACCCAAATAGAGAAGAAACATTATATCAATGGTATTGACTCAGCATAATTTGTTCAGTGGTCTATTACAGGATTAGGATTCAGGCTCATTATTCCATTGTATTTGTGTATCAACAAAATTTGGCATAACTAATATTTAATAAATCGTGGTTCGTTAGGGGGGAAAACCCAAGATCTCACAGTAAGGTATTCCTTAGCCAGTATCAGCTAAAATTGATTTAACAAGCTCCTATATCATTATAAATACTCAAGAGCATATCCTATACAAAAATTTCAAGAAAGGGTGTTTTTTTTGTTGTTGTTGTGTACTATGTGCTTCTGTTGTTATGTGCTTTGAAGGTGATTACAAAGTGCTTCCAGAGGTTTGCTTTCCTCTGAAGTAGAGAAAGTGTGACTTGCCCAAGGTCACCCAGTGTGTTTCATGGCTGATCAGGCATTTGAACCATGGTCTTCCACAGTCCTAGTCTAACATTCAAACCACTACACCATACTGGCTCTCCAAGGGAGTATATTAAAAATAGAAAAAACAAATCTGCAAGTATCCAAAAGAGTGAGTAAGTGTTTGCATTTTCTTAAAAATTTCATTAGACTGAAGAAGCCTGGAACAGAGAAGGATGAAGTCTGGAATCAGCTGATCTCTCTCCAACAGGCAGAGGTGGTGTCTGTCAAAGGCATCTTTGTGTCTCCTTCTACCTGACCTCAAGAACATGGCTTTACATTCTTGGCAGTGACTGTGCTGCATGAAACTCTCAGAACAATGCAGCCTGCAAGGACCAAAGTACACTACTTCCCAACACAAATAAACAACATGCCTCCTCCCTTTGCTCTCACTTCCTGTACAAAGTACAGGAATATTTGTGAGATGGGATATGAGTCTCTCTGAAAGAGAGCTGTAGCAAAACATGAGGAAAACAGATTATGGCCAGCAAACACTTGCTTGTCAGGAGGATCACAGGACTGCTGTAAAATGTAGGGTTGAGAGGTGTGTGTGCTGTATTTTTAATCCTTACAGTGCTTTGAATGTGTTTTTTGGTGGGCTTTTGAATGTTTTTTAACTTACATATTACATACTATTATAGCTATATTTTCTTTTAACATATTATAAGCCACCTTGAAATAAATGAAATATCATACACACTCATACATATATACAACAGGGATGAGGTTTGTACTGCAACTCCCAGTAATAAATATTAACATGAAGATTTCAAGTAATCTTTTAAATACAGAACATTTTAAAACAAACACAGTCCTTGTTTGCTGCTCAGTTAATCTCTGGCATGCCTCATTACAGATATAACAACAACAACAACAACAACAACATTTATTTATAACATCCTTTTCACCAAAAGGTGGAGCACCTGACATATATAATCAAAGACAACACAATAAAGCAAACACTATCATATACTCAAAGTAAAATACCCACCATCCCCCCAGTTGGTAGTCATCTCAGCAGCCTTAGGCATACTCAGCAGCTAAAACCAGACAATTAAAGAATTAAATATTCTCAGTTGCACTATTTGGAAGCATGTATCATTGAGTTCAGGGAGGCTTACTTACAGTTATACACACAGATATACTTAGCATTGTCTATGTTTGCTAGAACAGATGGGAATTGCAGTTGCAACAGCCTCTGCATGTCTCCCACCCTTGTTATATGCTTACATAGGATTAAAAAAGGTAATGTTTTCCCCTTGGAAAGGTTTGTCTAGTTGTGACTGACTGTAAGGGGTAGCACTCATCTCTCTTACTAAGCCAAAGAGCCAGTGTTATCACATATGACTCCATGGCCATGTGGTCAGCATGACTTCACAGAACGCTGTTACCTTCCCACCAAAGTGGTACCTAGCTGGGACTAATGATGGGAACTCATTCTGTCATGCAGTGCTTAGGTCTCAAACTGCTGACCTTGCAATTGTCAGAGTCAGTGTCTTAACTGCTGAGCCACCATGCCCCACAGTTTACTTTTACCTTTACATAGGGCAGAGCCTGCTAAACTCATCAGGGCAGACCTGCCATAGAACTAAATGACTAAAGAGCAACGTTAAATAGCAGATGTATGTGTATATGTGTCTTCCTTCACCTGTCACCTTATGGTGACCCCATGAATTTAATAAGGTTTTTGTAGGCAAGGAATACTGAAAGAGATGTTCTGCCTGTTCCTTTCTCTGAAATATAAGCTACAGTGCCTGGTATTTGTTGGCACTAACATGGGCTGACTCTACCTAGCTTCCAAGGTCTAACAGGGTCTATAGTTAATAGTAATTTCAGTGAGTTTCCACAGGACCTGAAGCAATGATATTACAACCTTTTGTCCTTTCATCCTTGTGTTCCCCAATACCACCACCACCACCACCACCACACACACACACACACACACACACACACTGCCATGCTCAGTACCAGTCCTTACCATCAACACTTTTCTTTGCCAACATTTTCCCAACTATTATCCCCAGTCTATAGCTATGGGACTTTGAATCCAACAATAACTGGGTGGTCACAAGTTCATGACCTCTAATTTAGGCTGCTTAGGTGAGTGTAGAAAAAAAAAATGAAGGCAGAAGACTCTAGTCTCCCATTGCTAACAGAAGCAGTTATCTTGCATTATCCAAGTATCCATTCTGTCCTGCATCTGATTCCTCTAGAACAGGACTGAGGGATATCTTATTCCACCTGATGTTTTGGACCACAGTTCCCATAAGCCCATAATACTGGCCATGCTGGGTGGGGCTGAAGGAGTTGCCGACCAAAACATTGAATGGACTGTGTTTTCCCATGCCTGCTCTGAAGCAACCAGAACTACTGTCAGTCTGACACTGAACTTGCCCTAGTTCATTTTGACATACAGAGGTTAGACTAGCCTATTCCAACCTGGTGCCCTGTATTTAGGGTTGCCATAAGGTAGGACCTCCAAACTGGGACAAATGTAGGACAAATGTAGGGCCACATTTTCAAATGTAGGACACGTTTTTTAAAAACTACATTTCCCACTTCCAAGCAGGCATAGCATTTGCAAGATCACAGACAGTCCTTTGTGCCATTGCAAACTACATTTCCCACTCCCAAGCAGGCATAGCATTTGCAAGACCACAGGCAGTCCTTTGTGCCTTTGAAAACTACATTTCCCACTCCCAAGCAGGCATAGCATTTGCAAGATCACAGACAGTCCTTTGTGCCTTAGAAAACTACATTTCCCACTTCCAAGCAGGCATAGCATTTGCAAGATCACAGGCAGCCCCTTGTGCCATTGAAAACTACATTTCCCACTCCCAAGCCTTCTTAGCAATTCCCCCCTTCCTCCTTTTCCTTGCCCCCTCCAACCCCCCCAAACCCCTCGCCCCTCTTTTTCCCAGGTATGTCTCAACTTAGAAGGGATTTATGGGACAGATCCAAAGCCTTTTTTCTTTTCTTGAGAAGCCCTGGACCCCTGAGAAGAAGAGGAGGGGGGCTTAGAGAGAGGAAGAAAGAGAAAAAGAAGATGAGGAGGGGGGAGAAAGGAAGAAAAAGGAGAGGAGGAAGAGGAGGGGAAGAGGAGGAGAACTTGGAGAAGAAAAAAAACGGAACAATAATAAGAAGACAAGGAGGGGAAAGCGAAAGGGGGAAGCAGCAGCTCGCCTGAGTGTAAATTCCTCCCTGCTCGGATGTTGCCCAAATAAGGAAGCAGAGGGCTGGCCAATAGAGGCAGGGCAGTGCAGCAGACCCCGCCCCTGCTGGTTTCAGTCCTCCTGCTGCTGCTCCAGGCATGTTTCACAGGCAGCACTCTATAGAAGGCAGGCAGCAGCCCTGGGAGCTCAGAGTTGGGCAGCCACCCGGGGGCGGGGGCGGGACGGGACCGGGCACGCCCCCCAGGGGGCGGGAAAGTCCCGCCCACCACTGTGAAATGGCAAGCCTACCTGTATTGGGTTACAATTCCTATCAGCCTGAGCCACCATAGCAATAGAAATAGCATTTACAGTTCTATGTCGCTTATAAGTGAACTTAGCACTCTCTAAGTGGTTTACACTCTATAAACCAATTGTCCCCAACAAGCTGGGTACTCATTTTACCGACCTGTGAAAGGATAGAAAGCTGAGTTAGCCCTGAGGCCCTAGGATTGACTCACAACCTTGTGGTGCAGTACTGGCATTTAACCACTGTGCCACCAGGGCTCCCATAGGAATGGGGGGATAGGACATATAGCTCTACACCTGGCAGATGTTGGCTTGGGGGAGAGTGAGCTGGACAACGACTGGGCAGATCACTACTTCTCAGTGTCACCTGTTTCATAAGGTTGTTCTTGCCAGGAGAAAATGGGCTGGAGAACCATATTCTTCCCTTGCAGGAAAGGGAGGAACACAAATATAAGTATGGATAAGTATCCCTGTCCTTCTTGGCTGACCGTCCAGGGTGGTAATGCTGTAACATTACTGTTACAACGTATAATCAATGCATCATTCAGGGAGGGAAAATTTCCATCAAGTCTAAAACTAGCAACAGTTAAACCGTTGCTTAAGAACCCCTCCTTGGACCCCCTGGTAAGGAATAACTACAGACCGGTCTCATTGTTGCCATTTCTAGGTCAGGTGATCGAGCAAGCGGTCGCCGTCCAACTCCAAGCAGTCTTGGATGAAACCGATTATCTGGACCCATTTCAAACTGGCTTTAGAGTGGGTTATGGAGTTGAGACTGCCATAGTCGCCTTAGTCGATGATCTCCGTCTGGGCATTGACAGGGGAAGTGTGACCTTGTTGGTGTTCTTGGACATCTCAGAGGCTTTTGATACAATTGACCACGGTATCCTTCTGGAACGCCTGAGAGAGCTGGGCATCAGGGGCACTGTGCTCCAGTGGTTCCGTTCCTACCTCTCGGGCAGATTCCAGATGGTGAAGCTGGGGGACACTTGCTCCTCTAAGAGGGAACTGACATCTGGTGTCCCTCAAGGAGCTATTTTGTCCCCCACTTTGTTTAACATTTACATGAAACCGCTGGGAGAAATCATCCGGAGACACGGGGCACGGTGTTACCAGTACGCTGATGACACCCAAATATGCTTCTCTGTGTCCCTGACTGATGCAGTGACTAAAGATGGCGTCTCTCATCTGAACGCCTGCCTGGAGTTGGTAATGGGCTGGATGAGGGAAAACAAAGTCAGCCTGAATCCAGAGAAAATGGAAGTACTGGTGAAAGGACCCCCAGGCCTTAGAAAGGAAATTTATCCACCTGTCCTGAATGGGGTCACACTTCCCCTGAAGGACGAAGTTCGCAGTTTAGGAGTACTTCTGGACTCGTCTCTGCAGTTGACATCTCAAGTAGATGTGACAGTCAGAAGTGCTTGCTATCAACTTCGGTTGATACGCCAACTGCAGCCCTTTCTGGGCCAAAGGGACCTTGAAACTGTGGTACATGATCTGATAACCTCTCGATTAGATTTCTGTAATGCGCTCTACATGGGGCTACCCTTGTACCAAGTCCGGAAACTTCAGTTAGTACATAATATGGCAGCCAGATTGGTTGCTGGTGCATCCAGGTTTGACCATATAACACCTATCTTGAAAGATCTTCACTGGCTGCCCATTCGCTTCCGAGTGCAATACAAGGTGTTGGTCACTACCTATAAAGCCCTACATGGCTTGGGCCCGAGTTACTTGAGGGACCGCATCTCCCCATATGATCCGCCCCACACACTCAGAACATCTGGGAAGAACTTACTGGTAATTCCACTTTCCGAATATGTTGCCACATCCCAGATGGCCTTTTCAGTGGTGGCCCCACGGGTGTGGAATGATCTACCCGAGGAGCTCCATCTGACAACCCCCCCTAGAAACATTCAAAAAGAGGCTTAAAGCTCTTCTTTTTTGTCAAGCCTTCCCCCTTGAAGAATGAAGTTATCTACCCTGTTGCCATCGATTCCCTGCTTACCCTTGAAGGTGAATGATTGTACTTGTAATTGTTCTGTAATTGTATGGTTTTGTTATGGGATTTTATCCTTTTATGAAATGCCTGTATGGTTGTAATTGTCTGTACACTGCTTTGATCTGTGGAAAAGCGGTACATAAATAAAATTTATCATCATTATTATTATTATTATTATTATTAAGAGCAGGAATACTATTTTCAGTGGGAACTCTAACAATATACCAGCAGCAAAGTGTTCATGCTCAATTGCTTTCCTGGCCAGGTGTGAGCAGGGGGACCAGACAGCCTCCTTTTCCAGGACATGTCCTACATTTCAACCTTCTGTCCAGGAGGAATTTCAAAGCATCCTTCATTTTGAGCATGACTAAGAAGCATGCATTTACATATATATTAGTGCAGGGGTTGGCAACCTCCGGCCCGTGGGCCAGATCTGGCCCGCGGAGGCCGTTCTACCGCCCCCCGGCTGTTGCCGCCACCGCCACCACCAGCGCCGGCGGTCGCGGCTTCTCGCCGCTCTGGGCGCCGCCATTTAATGGCGGCGAACTCTCACGCAACCTTCCCCGAGGTCACGCAAGACTTCGCCGCCATTTTGGGTGAAAAACTGGTGGCGCCCAGAGGTGAAGTGTCGCGCAACCACAGAAAAGGTCGCGCAAGATTTCAGCCTCGAACAGGGCTCCGACGGCAGCAGCGGGCCCCTGGGAGGCCCGTTGCCGTCGCAGGGGCCCTCCAGGAGGGCTCCGACGGTGGCAGGGGGCCCCTGGGAGGCCCGTTGCCGTCGCTGGGGCCCCCCAGGAGGGCTCCAGCGGCAGCAGTGGGCCCCTGGGATGCCCATTGCCATCACAGGGTCCCTCCAGGCGGGCTCCTGCAACAGCAGCGGGCCTCCCAGAGGCCCGTTGCCTCTGCTGGGGCCCTCCAGGAGGGCTCCTGCGACAGCAGCCAGCCTCCCAGAGGCCCGTTGCCTTCGCTGGGGTCCTCCAGGAGGGCTCTGGTGGCAGCAGTGGGCCTCTGGCGTCAGGGGCCGGCAAAGAGGGGGAGGCCTCCAGCGCTGGCAGTCCCCGCTGGCTCTTTCCTGGCTTCTGACAGGGCCTGGGGCCCCGTCAGGGGCTGGCAAAGAAGAGGTGGCCTGGCCCCTGGGGGTGGAAGCTCCGCCCTGAGGGTGGGAGCTCCGCCCCCAGAGGGTGGAGGCTCCACCCCCGGCACGCAGCCCCGCCCCCCAGGGGGTGGAAGCTCCACCCCCGGCTTCGGCCCCCCAGTTGTCTGAGGGACAGCAACACGGCCCCTGGCTCAAAAAGGTTGCCTACCCCTGTATTAGTGTTTTCAGCTTTTAATTTGTAATGTCCTACATTTTTCTTAATGTCCTATATTTTGCAGTACCTTGTCCCCTTTTGCAACTATGACATCTGGTCATCCTGGGTGTGAGACGCATGTGGCAGTGACTCTCCTGCATTGCAATTACTAACTTTTTCACCATTGACTACATTGGTGAGGGCTAATGGGAGTTGCAGTCCAGTAACATCTAGAGGGCGACCATTCTCCCACTCTTCTTTCAGGATTAATGCAGAATCTGATCTGAAAAGGAATGTTATTATATTTTCTCTTTGTCCCTGTTGTGAGGCAGGTGGGTAGGTCGCACTTCTTGCTAATTGGGAATGTTTGTCAAAATAAAGCTGCCAAGTGAAATGCAGCTCAAAGAGATGTAAGGCTTCTGTCACATGGATAAAACCCTGGAGTCTTTTTCAAACTGAAATGACAGATCTTGCTTTTGATCTACTCGAACATTAGCTTTTCTCAGCACCAGTTTCTTCTAAACAGGCAAGAAAAAAAAAAAGAAGGTGGGTAAGAATTTGGTTTTCTTTTTTGCTGGATTTAACTAATTATTTGTGTTTTTTTAAAAAGACAAATCTGTTTCTGTACAAGAATAGCTTTCTGCTTTATAAATTACCCAGAAGATAACCATATAATCCAATAAATCAAACAACATTGCTATTTTGCAGTTATTCTTTTATCAGTATTTGTGGGTCTAGGATGCTTTGCTTAGTTATACTATATACAGCATGCTTTAAAAAAAAGCCAGGTCCCCCTCTGTTAGGTGGTTACAATCAAAACTGACACCAGGGTGGGGGGATAAAACAGGGTGAAAAGAAAAATAGTTTGGCTTTGCAAGAGACAAATATCAAATATTTATTTTTATATGTATTTTTTAATTAAAAGCTGAACATGGTTGAGTTGGAGAAGCAGTCATATACAAGGAAACAAGAGGGATAAAGAGCAGAACTTGGGCAAGTTCCTTGTGGGAGATTACAGTTCCCAGAATCCTTCTGGCAATTTTTCATATGATAAAGCAATTTGCAATCTTTATAGATGTGGCTGTCTTCTTTGAAGGATACCATCATGTTTAGCAGCCATCCAAAGCAGTGTTGTAAACTGCCACCTTGGAGACAGCTCACTTTTATTTTGAGTAACTGGAGAAGGCAGAAGCTGAAACATTATGGTAATTCATTTAGAAAGTCTTGTTTAGTCAGAAGCAGATAGATAGATAGATAGATAGATAGATAGATAGATAGATAGATAGATAGA
>NC_056522.1:41478634-41485063 GCF_019175285.1 Sceloporus undulatus | reverse complement strand
CAGACAGACAGACAGACAGACAGACAGAGAAAGGGTTTCAAGCCTGAAGGATATACTTTGCCTTTCTTTTCTTTCTTTCTTTCTTTCTCTTTTTTCTTTTGCCACAACACAAAGAATTACCCACTGAAGCAAGATGTGAAATTCTGACTTAGGGTAGCCCAGCTAAATCTATTTGTTCAGCCTCATGATGCCACAGGATGACAGGTGTACACAAGTACAAAAGGTTCATATTACTGCAGATCAGGGATTCTAATTCTGACCTAAAAGTTATTGTTATACAACTGGGAACTGGAGAACCTTGCTGTAAACCTGCCAGAGACCTATCAGTAGGTCCACTGTGTGATCAGAGAGGCAGTTTCACATAAAAAAGGGAGAAGGTACAGCAAGAAGAGGCAAGAGATCTTCTGGAGTGTCCTGAGAGGTGAGAAAGCAGCCCTATGGAAGGAAACAATGACAAAAACTAGGAAACAGAACAATGCTTAGAAACTTCCGTTTTGGAGGACTACATCATAGCATGTCCTTTGAGACTTTAGAGCCATTTCATTCTATCCTTATCTAGTAGCCTTTTTAGGTAGTGAGTCAGCTGCATCAGGTGTCAGGTGCTAGGAGCAATGAACTCCAGCAAAGTGTGGGGAGGATGGAAGCATATGCCATGCAGCACGCTCTTTACCTTCTATGCCAGCCTGCTGCCCTCCCCTTGCCAGTGCTGAAGCTGTAAGTCTTTGTTTGTGTACATGGCATGAGAGGACGTGCTGTCTTGTCCTTTGCAACAGGTAGCAAACCATTGAGAACTGGCCCTGATTCAAGATAATACACTTAATTTTTATATCCAACAAAAATGTGCAGTGCCTTTGTTTGGGGTTTTTGTTAGACGTTTCTCTCGCTGTCTTTCTTTTCTTTTAGATTCATATTCCACTTTTCTTCCACGAAATGAGATTTAGGGATTTACCAGATACTTCTCCCTCTTGATACTTTAAATAGTGTTACTGTTTGCCAACTAAGAGCTATTAGTGCACCGATTATTGAAAAAACAAATTAGTTGTGACAACGTTTGGGGGCCTATGACTAGGGATTTACAGAGCCCTTTTTGATCAATGTCTGAGTCAGAGATTAAGTCAATCGTTTTCTAATCAAAACTTGAAAGAAAAGAATTGAAAGAGTGAGCTTTTTGAAAATCCACATTTCTACAACAAGCTACAGCACTAGAGAATGTTCAAGCAGAATGGCACTGTGTGACATCCATCCGGCTGGATTTTAACTGGAGCATCACAACAAATTATGGCTGTTTTTCACTGAGTCAGCACTTCTAGCAGGCTTTGCTCTCTTTGTACTTAATAGCCACCACATTTTTCAGATTTGGAACTAAGCCTTATCTTTTTTGTGATTTGGACAAGGCAACCCTAAAACAAAATGCACTGTACTTGATTTAGTCACAGCAGGTTGTCATGTGTAAAGTACTTGGCAGGCTTTCTTATTCATTCTCAGAGATAGCTTGCAAAGTGATCATCATGATTTGTATATAGATAAAGGAAAGTCGGAGCAAAATATAGGAGTCTTGTAGCACTTTCAAGACTAATTTATTTATTTTAGCATGAGTTTATTTCTGGGCAAATGCAGTTACTTGTATTTTTCAGTTAAATATGAGAGCTGTGGAAAACAAAACCTTCTCCCTCCAATCATCTAGTGAAATAAAAGTAAATTTTAATAGGAATCATTGCCATTAACTTGGCACAATTTAAAAGAGTAGCATGTTATTATTCACTGCTGTTTCTGCTTTTTAAAAACCCCAGCAATCTAGTTTCTGTTGACATGTTTTACATGGCCCAGCACTGGCATTAAATTTGTGTGTGGGTTTGTGTGTGTTACTCATTGTTTTTGTTACTTTTAGTTCCTTTTGGGGGAAGGAGGGAATCAAAAATTAGTAAATGCCCATAAAAAAAAAAACTTCAAAATGTCCACTTAAGTATAATTGTCCCTCAATATTTATGTGTTTGGGTGTGTGGGTTTTATTGCCACAGTTAAACAGTCAAGAGTCAGAAATTCTAGGTGATGTTTTACAAATCACCTAAAGTAATATGAGTTAATCCAAATTTATCTTCTGCCTACCCCTTTCTCTGGGGCCAGATGATGATTTTTAATGCCAGTTTAATTATTCCTCGACATACTTGACCACGCTTTTATACTAAGCACACAAACGCAAGACTACTTAGCATGCATTCATTACTACCTCTTAATACATTTGAATTATCCTTTGAGCTGGAGTATTTAATGGCATTTTCCTTGGCTCAGCCTCTCAAACCCTTTCATGAATAAAACAAGAGTTCTTTCTCATCAAAGTCTCTTTCCAAGCAAAATCCACAGAATTTAAGTTTATCACTTAAACATTTGAAACAGCTTGGTGGGAGGGGGGCTTTTCCTTGCATGAATCTGATCATTTGTTAAGATCACCTCAAATGCCCTGGTCTACTACCCCTGGCCTCCCCCAAGAGGAGAAAGCAATCAAAGACAGGGCCTTTTCAGTCATAAGCGTTTATCACATGGGGTGAATCCTGTGCAGAAACTGGATTTAAACTGGGGGGGGGGGGGACAGCAAAAGCGGGTAGTTTTTCAGATGACATTCAGCGTTAACCTGAACAGAAAGTAGAAAAAACATGCAAAATCAGGTTGTTTTTCAGATGACATTAGCGTTAATGAGAATTAACCCGACATTAACCCAAACGGAAACTGGACAAAACCCACTCCTTTTTACTTTCAGAAACTCCCGAAAGTAAAAAGGGGTGGGTTTTGTCTACTTTCTGTTTGGGTTAATGTCACATTAACTCCATCGTGTGTGGAAAACTACCCACTTTTGCGTTTTTGTTTTTTTTTCCAGGTTTTTAAATCCTGTTTCTGCAAGATTTTTGCAGTTTGCCCCCGTGTGATAAACTCCTTAGTAACCAGTTTGTGAAACTCCTTCACTAGCAAGATTTCTGTTGAGTATCAAGAGATTTTTAAAAAATGGCCAGCCAGCCTGCGCTAAAAAACAAAAACTTGGGATAGTGAATATTTAACTTGCATTGCTTAATTCAGGTAAGGAATATTATTTGGCCAACTCTTTTTTAAAAAACTGTGATTGTGTTATGTTGAGGGAAGGGGATTTCATGCACATTATGAAAAGTAACCCCCATGACTGATTTGCCTTAGGGTCGCCATAAGTCAGAACTGACTTGAAGGCACAAAACACACACACATGGAAAATGAAGTAGGGTCAGCTTTTACTACTTGGATGATAAACCACCAATGAATACCAGGTGCTGTAGGCTATATTTTAGAGGAATGAACTGGCAAAACCATCTCTGAGTATTCCTTGCCTAAGAAAACCCCATGAAATTCGTGGAGCCGCCATACGTCGACAGGCTACTTGAAAGCACACACATATACATGTAGGGGCATCACTAGAGGGGTTGGGGGGGGCCTTTGGACCACACTAGGTGACACCCAGGGAGTGGACACCACTGCTCTCCAAACATCTCCTTTTGGCAGAAATGGGCTTTGACATTTGCTTGCACCCCTTTGAAGAGATGGTGTGAGTGGGATGAGGCTCAATGGCAGGAGAAAGAAGAAGCTCCAAATATATATATATATATATATATATATATATATATATATACACACACACACACACAGTATATGTATAATTTCAATTAAAATAATTTAATTATATATCACATCTTGCTGAATTTTCACTTCAACCACATGAAACTATGTGCATATAAATACATTTAGGCTGTGCATGTGATGTAAAGGTATAACTTTACCATTGCTAATTGCTTATGTCACGATTATTACCATTACATTCAGTGATATATGGGAATTACTAGTTAGGAGTAACATTAGTATAAAAAACATTACTAAGGATTCTGTATGGTGTGGTATGGGAGGAGGCTGATGGCAGGGGCACACCATGAGTTACTGCACTGGGTGATAACCTTAGTGTGCTGCTGCATACACATATTTATTATTAAGATCTGATCATAGAATCCTAGAGTTGGAAGAGACCTCAAGGGCCATCCAGCCCAGCCCCATTCTGCCATGCAGGAATTCACAGTCAAACCATCCCCAAGAGATGGCCATCCAGCCTCTGCTTAAAGACCTCCCAGAAAGGAGACTCTGCCATTCTCTGAGGGAGTGCGTTCCACTGTGGTACAGCTCTTACTGTCAAGAGGTTCCTCCTAATGATCCTTGATTTTTCACTAAGAATATCTTCAAACCTACTGTAATTCCATGTAAAATTATCAAACTGTGCAATTGGTGCAAAGCTAATGAAATCAACCTGTTTATAAAGAATGCCAGAAAGGGCCTGGGCACCTCGCAGGAAAGCTCTGGGAAGGCTTCTTTCCTTCCTCAAAGGGCACTTTCAAAGGAAGGCAATGCTCCAAGTGTGAGCCAGTGTAGCCCAGTGCTTTGAGTTTGGAGTTTGATTCCCAGCTCAGCCACGAAACCCACTGGGTGACCTTGGGCAAGTCACTCTCTCTCAGCCTCAGGGGAAGGCTATGGCAAACCTCCTCTGACCAAAGCTTGCCAAGAAAACCCCAGGATAGCTTCATCTTAGGGGTGCCATAAGTCGGAAACAACAACCATCCTAGTAAGGAGGAAGGAAGAGGCTGCCAGCCAAGGTCTCCTGCCTGCCCTGAGCCCCCCCGAGGATGAGGCCAGCCCTTGCCAAGCCTTGTTCCTCCAGGGGTTGGGGGCTTCATCCCACAGAGCCCCATCCAACGTGGCTAACAGTCAAGAGTTCTAGCAAGTGAAGTCCAAAACTCCTGGAGGACCTCCATTTGGGAACCACTGAAGTCCCGGAGGTGAAGGCAAGGCCCTTGGGAAGCTTGGGGGCCCAGTCCTGAGCAGCCAACACAGGAGGCATCTGCCTTGTCTCAATGGGCTCCCTCTGGAGCCACAACAAACCATTCCCAGAGCTCCCTAGCATTGAACCAAGGCAGTTCAAGTACAGTAGTGTCAAACTGGATTGTGGATGCAGCCCAGATGTCCTGACTGCAAAGGAGGACAAGGCACCACAAAATGGGATGCATCTGATGGATCTGAGGAAGTAGGCTAAAGCCTAGAAAATGGAGGACGTGTCCGGGGGGGAGAGAGAAAGAGGGCACCTGCTGGCCTCACAGAGAGAGAGAGAGCGAGAGCCCTACCTTGCCATATTTCCGGAGCTTCCTCCTGCGCTTCTTGCCCTTGCGCTCGGGCTCTGGAGGCCTGGGGAGCTGGGCCCCTTCTTCTTGACCCACAGCCCCCTTCTGGGAGGCCCCCAAGGCCCTGGCCTGGCCTGGCCCTTTGCCCTCTCCGCCTCCCTCCCTCTCCAGGATGGGCAGCTGGTCCTCTGCCCGGGAGCAGGAGCAGGAGCAGGGGGCCCTCAGCTTCCCCGCCAGGGGCATGGCTCCCTTTGGAGAGGGAAGCCCCTTCCTTCCCAGCCCAACAGCTGGAGCCCAGGAGCGGGCTGGGAAAGCAACAGGAGGGCCAGGGAACACTAGGCGGCTTGCTTGCTTGCCTTCCTCCAGCGCCCCCTCAGCCCTTGGCAAAGGCCAGCCCTGGCCCTCCTCCTCCTCCCCTTCCTGCCCAGTTGCAAGCTTTGCCCACAATTCAGGCCCAGAGAGGAAAGGCTGCTTCCCGCCGGAGAGCCAGTAAAGAAAACCAAGGACAGGACAGTCCTCGGCCAGAGAGAAGCATTGCAGAAGACTGGCCCAGAGGGAAAGACAGGGCAATACTTGCCCAGAGGGAAACTTTGGGCAGGCATTCTCCCATGGTTCCCTATGGGCAAGTATTCCCCTATGTTTCTCTATGAGCGGCGGGCATTCTCCAATGATTCTTTATGGACAAGTCTTCTGCAATGATTCTCAATAGAGATCTGTTCCAGAATGATTCTCTATGGACAAGTATGGTTTCCCTCTGGGCAAGTACTGGCATCTGTTTTAGACTGTAAGCCCGAGGGCAGGGAACCGTCCAATTAAAAAGATTGTATGTACAGCGCTGTGTAAATTTACAGCGCTTTATAAATAAAGCTTAATAATAAGAATACTAATAATAGTACGTCCCCTTCCTGCGCTTCCTGTTGCACCTCTGCCAAGGTAGAGCTCTCCACACAATCCCACCCAGGATGGGAGCATTAGAGTCTGGAAAAGCAGCCTGCAAAGGGATCTTTGAGGCTGACTGAGAGGGAGAAGTTGGGAGCAGGAGCTTTGGGAGAGCTCAGCCTACTTCTTCAGATGCATGTGAACTCAGGATTCCAACTTCTTTCATGCTACCAACTCTGGGAACATGCCTCTGAAGAAGTCTATGAAATCTCACACTTCCAGCTTCTTTCATGCTACCAACTTCTGGGAACATGCCTCTGAAGAAGTCTATGAAATCTCACACTTCCAGCTTCTTTCATGCTACCAACTTCTG
>NC_056522.1:41361990-41478624 GCF_019175285.1 Sceloporus undulatus | reverse complement strand
TGACTATGTATCTGAAGTACAATGAATTCTACAAAACCAAAAAGGAGGACAAAGCATTGCAAAATGTAGGCCATTCAAGACAAAAGTAGAACATTACAAATAAAAGCTAACACTCATAGAAATATAAATGCGTGCTTCTTAGTCATGCTCAAAATACAGGGCATTTTGGAATTCCTCGTGGGCAGAAGGCTGAAATGTAGGATGTGTCCTGGAAAAGGAGGATATCTGGTCACCCTGCTTTAGGTCCAAAACACACTGCAGAAATAATGGTTTGAGACTGCTTTAACTGTCCTGGCTCAGTTCTAGGGAATCCTGGATATTGTCGTTTATGGTGGCACCACAGCTCTGACAGATTAGGCTAAATGTCTCACAAAACTACAGTTCCTAGAATTCCCTAGTATTGATCCAGGACAATTAAAATGGTCTCAAACTGGATTATTTCTACAGTGTGTTTTGGACCTTAGAAATGGTAGAAATGGTGAACACTTGGCACTCCTTTCTTCAACTGGGTGTTTGCACAGGGAAGGCTCAGCTGTCTCTTTGAAAGGGATGGGTCACAAAGCAGCTAAAGCCTGATGTGTCCACTCAGCAGTGGCTAAGAAGTTTTAAACCAGGCAAAGATGGTAAAAGTCATACAGGAGAAAGAAAGGAAAATAAAAACAAAAAGTGAAGATGTTAGCCATAGCCCTGCATTTGGCCAAGATGTTGTTGTGGTTGTTGTCCTCTGTTCAGATGGTATGGAAAGATCTTCATGCAGGTGTGCCTCTCCTCCTTCTGCCCATGTGGGTACTAGGAGAGTCAGTCCAGGAAATAAAGTTATTTTTATTTTATTTCTTTACTTTCTTTATATATTTAATCTTATTTAGTTTATTTGAATAAACTTTAAATTCCATTAGTAAGACCAAAAGCTACAGTCGAAAACAAACCCAACAATGCTAGAATAAGAACAGTATAGATGATTCAATGGCAGAATAAGAATAATGGTATTGATGATTCATGAGGTACTGGAAAATGGCATCAAGGCTAATTAATAATTTGCTATTTATGAAGGAGTGGAAGTCAGAGTTGAACAGAGAAAAACAAAAGAGTCGGGGTCAAAGGTGTGGTGAACTGACTGTACAGACCTCTAAAGCATCAGAAACGTTTGAGCAGTCTTTCCCATAAACTCTAATTTATGTTCAATAGAACGTCCAAACATGCATGGTTAACTGCCTTGGCCCAGTGCTAGGGAGTCCTGGGAATTGTAGTTTATTGTGGCACCAGAATTCTCTGACAGAGAAGGCTAAATGTCTCACAAAACTACGATTCCCAAACTTCCCTAGTGTTGAACCAGGGGAGTTAAAGCAGTCTCAAACCAAATTATTTCTGCAGTGTGTTCTGAATCATGATCTGCCAAATAGCCTAGACTTGAGCCATATAGGGCTTTTTAGGTCATAACCAGCACTTTGAATTGTGCCTTGGAAACACTGGCTGCCAGTGGAGCTCTGTTTCAACGGGGGCATTGTCTCGTCTTACAAGAGTCTTCACTACTGCGCATGTAACAGAAGGAATTGTTGCAAAGATTTTGGAAACCGTGTAAACTTACTTTTGGTAAGCAGATTTATTGCTTTCACATTATCAATACTAACTGACCACCGTAAAGATCTGGAAGACCTGTATCACCTTATACAACCTTTTGAAAATTTAGGACAAGGGATCATGATTTGCATCTTTCAGGATCCTTTAACATTTCATTCCCACTCTCACAATTGTGTAAATACACATTATATCCTGAGATGTGGACATCACCCTACTGCATCTGAAAAAGTGGGTTTATATCCAGAAAAGCTCAATCTAAAATAAAAACCAGTCAGTCTTAAAGTTGCTGCTACATTCCTTTGTTTCCCCCCCACTCCCTCCCACCTCTTCATTTCTCTCACAATTAATGTTAGAAAGAGAACAGAGAGAAAGGCTTTGGAAGGGAGAGGTCAGATGGGATACTTTGTGACAGCTCTCACTGGGGAAAAATGTATTATTCTTAATATCTTGGTAATTAAAAACTGTTCTAATGCTGTACTTGGACAGTGAGGCGTGGGATAATTTTAAATGACTTGGTGAATTATTTTAGTAGCTCCAACCAATGAAAACAGGATAAGCTTCTTAATGAATTTCTGCCAGCAACATACTGAACTGAAAAAAGAAATGGCATACAAGTGGAAGAGAAAATGATAGGGATGTTTGTAATAATGAAATTGTGTCTGCATGGATCCCTTCCAAATGGAGATGGCAGCTGGAGATCTTGGGAGTTGCAGTGGTACTACTTTGAAAAAGGCTGACCTAAAATTTGCAGTGAACTTGAAGTAGTGGTGGGTGTGTATGTCAAAACCTGTTACTAGCTTCTCTTGGTCTCTCAAGCAGACCTATCTCAAAGAAGACTTAACTACACATCTGGTTTCCCACTCCAAATCTATGCCCAGGTTGAATGCTGTTGTACCAGAAGCATAAAAATGACATAGCCCCAGTGGGCCCTGCTAAATATGTATTAAAAACTCCCACTAAGTTGTAGAATTCAAAGATATAGCCATGTTAGGGCTCATTCCCACTTGCAGTTTAAACCGATTCCCAATTCTTTTAATTTCTGTAGCTCCCTCTTTTCTGCCCTCGCTTCTCCATATCTTCAATCTCTCTCTCTCTATAGGCTCCTTCCCGTTGGACTTCAAACATGCTCTCATTTCCCCAATTCTGAAAAAACCTTCTCTCGACCCCTCCTCTTTGTCTAGCTATCACCCAATTTCTCTTCTTCCCTTTCTTTCTAAGGTTTTGGAACGGGTTGTTTATTCTCGCTGTCTTGAGTTTCTCGAAGTCAACTCCATTCTTGATCCCTTTCAGTCTGGTTTCCGCCCAAGGCATTCCACAGAGACAGCTCTCACTAAGATCTCAAATGACCTTTTACGGGCCAAGACTAATGGCCTTTACTCTTTTCTCATCCTTCTTGATTTGTCTGCAGCCTTTGACACCGTTGATCACTGTCTCCTAGTTGACATACTCTCTGACCTTGGGTTCTCAGACTCTGTTCTCGACTGGTTTAGATCTTATTTGTCTGGCAGATCTTTTGCAGTAATTGCAGGGGCCCAGACTTCATCCTCTGTTCCCTTATCTGTGGGTGTTCCTCAGGGCTCTGTTCCGGGTCCCCTTCTGTTTTCTCTCTACACACTGTCCTTAGGTAAACTCATTTGTTCTTTTGGTTTTTCCTACCATCTGTACGCCGATGACACCCAGTTGTATCTTTCCACCCCTGACCTTTCTCCAAGGCTTGAACAGCAAGTTTCATCTTGTCTCGCAGCTGTCTCGCAGTGGATGCGCCATAGGCGTTTGAAGCTCAACATGTCCAAGAAGGAGCTTCTCATCTTTCCTCCTAAGCCCACCCTTCAACACTCCTTTTCTGTCTCTGTGGACAACATTTGTATTCAGTCAGTCCAGCAAGCCCGCAGTCTTGGTTTTATCTTTGATTCTTCTCTGTTTTGTACCCCTCAGATCCAGACCACAGCCAAGGCTTGTAGATTCTTTTTATACAACATTGCCAAAATCCGACCATATCTCTCTGCCTCTACTGCCAAGATCCTGGTCCATGCCCTAGTGGTCTCACAACTCGATTACTGTAACATCCTCCTGGCTGGGCTTCCTCTTTCTCACCTCCGTCCTTTAATCTCTGTCCAGCATTCAGCGGCACGCATTATCACATCCGCCCACTGCTCTGACCACATCTCTCCTGTGTTGGCATCCCTTCACTGGCTCCCCCTCCCTTTTCGTATTCAGTATAAGCTCCTGCTGTCCACGTTTAAAGCCCTCCATGGACTGGCCCCTCCCTACTTATCAGACCTTATTTCCCCTCACCTTCCCACCAGGGCCCTCCGTTCTAGTAGTCAAGGTCTGCTGTCCCAGCCCAGGATTTCCTCTGCCCCATCTCGGATTCGCCCCTTTTCACTTGCTGCCCCTCACTCCTGGAACCTTCTTCCCCCCACGAACAAGAGCCATCTCTTCTTTAACCAGCTTCAAAAAGGGGCTGAAGACCTTTTTATTTAAACAAGCATTCCCTGATGCAAGCCCCGACTAACTTCTCCCTCCCCTCTACGTCAGCAGTGGCAAGCTGGCTGGAATGTTTTTAATATATTTTGTTTTATGTATATGGTAATTTATGTATTTTATGAATGTTGTACACCGCCCTGGTTTTATAGAAGGGCGGTATATAAATAAAATTATTATTATTATTATTTATCCTGTTCAGAGAAGCGTTTCCAGGCATTGCATAATTGTCACTTGCTTTTTGTTGTTCTTTTGTTGTCTGTTTTATTGAATCATTTCCTGTATTGCTATGTATTTTATATGTATTATCCTACTAGAGAGGCCCCTTCCCCACCACCTTTCCCTTCTCTTTTTGTGTCGTGTCTTTTTAGATTGTAAGTCTGAGGGCAGGGAACCGTCCAATTAAAAAGATTGTATTTAGAGCACTATGTAAATTTACAGCGCTTTATAAGTAAAGGTTAATAATAATAATAATAATAACAACAATTCGCCCTCGCTCCGTATTGGAAATCGATTCCAAAAGGTCCCTTGCTCTCACTATCAAAGTGGATCTTTTTCTTACCCCGTGTAATTGCTTTTTTTTTTTTTAGCATGGTTGTTGTCCCCACTAGTTGCACCACTTCAAATCAGCTCTGGGTGAGGAGGAAGCCAGGGAAGGAGGGAGAGGGCAATTCACTCTATTTCATAATGGGATTGCGGCCTTAGTCTGTAAAGTCAATATGTAAAGAGATCTTGTAGCACCTTTGAGACTAACTGAAAGAACAAAATTGTAGCATGAGCTTTTGCAGACTTCAGCCTACTTCCTCAAATGCATTTATTTGGTGGTGGAAAGCCAGGGACAGACCTATGTAAGTCCTCCTTTGCTTTGCTGGAATCTAGCTTCTGAAGTAGCAGATGTCCATACCTTCAAAGCTCTTTTTTTGCTTCGTTTCACTTTCTCTAGCAATGCTTGGTAAAATTACTTTTATTGAGGGCCACAGTTTGCAGAATCAATTGCAACAGCTTCCACAATCAGTGACTATGCTGGTTGGCGAACTCTGCAATTGTGGCAACTTTCCCAGATTATGTTTTCCAGTTATTCCCTGTATGTTGCTGCCTATGATTTCTGTTCCTCCAGCTCCTTCATCCTCAGCCATCTCCAGCTTGGTAAAGCGCCATTCACATGGATGAAAACAAATTATTAAAAAAGCTTTTAAGCATTCACATAAAAAGCAAAGCAAATTGCTCATTCAGAACATTCAAAACATCATTTTGGCCAAATACAGAAGAAACATTAAAGAGAAAATTTTAAACATTTTATGGTGAAGTTCTTTCAAACCATTAAGACTGCATTAAAATACATCTCTAAGGTGTTATTTTCCACTGTAACTGAAAGGTGATGTTTAGTACAAAGTGCCTCTACTCACCTTTACCTTGTCTTACCTCAGTTATGTAATTATGGTTACTCTCCTATAGTACACACTCTGTTTAGTTTCAGAGAGCTTCTTGGGCATACTTTCAGTACACATTTCATACTGAGAAGGTGCTGGTATAGTTGCATAATTAGGCGTACTGGATGAGTTAGAAACATCTAGATAATGGAGCATTTAAAAAATGAAGAATTTGGACTTACTTGGGAAATTATTTTGCTAGTAGTCCTGTAATGCCGGCAGCAACAAAAGCTTTAAAATAGAAACATCCTCTCCCTGTCACCCCCCCAGTCCTTTTGAATAGACATGCATTCTTGCATTCTTTACACTGTATACACAACATAGTGGAAGAAAAAGAAAGAGCTGTTCTTGTGATTATAGACTTGTTTTAATAAAAACGTGAGACAGTTTATAGAGTATCACTTTTTTCTAGAGAACTAAAGCCAATGTGAGAGAGGTGCCATTGCTCATTTCACTCATCATCCAGGTTTACATGCTTTTATACACAAATTCAAAAAAATCAAAAACAGTGAAACCCATTTGATCAGAAATGACAGCAGGATAAAAAGTGACCCCCCTTATACCATTCTCCTATACATTAACAAACTCACTGTGGTAGTTAGTGTTTAGTACCAAGTTAGCACTGCTATATAATATGACCTAAATCCTCTAAAGCACCAGATACCATCTGATCTTTGAAGCTATGCAGAGTCAAGCCTAGTTAGTAGTTGCATGGGAGACCCCTAATAAACAGGCTGCATTTCAGAGGAAAGAACTAGAAAAAACACTTCTGAGTACTCCTTGGCTAAGAAAACCCTATGAATCAATTCAAGTTGCAGTAAGTTGACAGGTAACTTGAAGGGACATAAACACACATACTAGTTGGTGTTGTTCAAATCTCCACTTAGTCTTAAAGTTAAAAGGGAGACCTTATGATAGTCACCATCTCTCAGTTCAACCTACCACAGTGGGTTATGAGGATCAGAATAATCTATCCTAATACTGAAGAGTTTGCAGAAGTAAGGGTAGACAACGTGCAAAAGAATATATATGATTTTTAAAAAAAAAGTTTGGGAGAGTGACATTAAATTGTGTGTATTAAATTGCTTTAGTAATAGATGATTATAAAATCATAGAACTGGAAGAGACCACAAGGGCCATCCAGCCCAAATCCCTGCCATGCAGGAGCACAGAATCAAAGCACCTTCAACAGATGGCCTTCCAGACTCTTTTTGAAAATCTCCAAAAAGGGAGACTCCACTGTACTTCGAGGGACTGAGTTCCACTGTTGAACAGATCTTGCTGTCAGGAAGTTCACTTCTGTACAATATTCCTTGGTTTTTATAAAAGAAAATTGGTTTATGCTTTTAGATTTTTAAGTATTACAAGGCATTTCTTTCCAAAAACTCACACAGATACAGCCAAGTTCATATCTAAAATGAATTCTTGCAAGGGTTTGAACATTAAACATTAACATTCAACAAATTCCAGGAAATGAAGGGATGAAGTGCCAGTTGGTCTGAATTCATAAAATACAAGGAAAATACAAATCTAGAAAATTCACAAATCTCTAGACTTACCTCAGCAGTAGAGAACCAGCAACCAACTTCTCTTTCCCCCTCAAAACTCTTTCACACATGACTCTGACCACACCAAAAGTACACTTAAGTGAATGACAAAAAGAAAAAGGTAGTGATGCAAATACTGTTCAAGTAAGTTTTAATAGAGTGCACCAGTGAATGTGAATTAGGATGACTTGCGTCAAAAAAAAATTTTTTTAAAGGAACACCAGATAAAAAGGGGTACAGTTCTTTCTGGCCAAAACACCATCCTTTTTTCTAAGGCAACAATACACGTTCATATCAGAACAGAACTGTTACAGAAGAGAGATCTACATCACAGTACAGTACAGCATGTCAAGTCCATCTGTCAGAAAGCCATTCTCCAGTGGCACATTTAGCTACATTTATAGCCTTCTAATTTTGGGTTACAGAGTTTACCACAGCTTCTTTTTTTGTGTTTTTGTGTTTTTAATAAAGTGATAATTTTGAATGACTTTTCTAATCTTTACAGGAGTGTGCAGATGGGGCCCATATGTTGAAATTACAGTAATTACGACATTAAATAACATTGCACAACCAACCGCTATGATTAATTCAGTACAAAATAACAAATATTAAAATGTACCAAGTACTAGTGGTTTTACAGAATTTATATCACTAATTATGAAGGAATTTTTCTTCTTCTTCCATAGGCAAATGCCTACACACAGCTTCACATTACAGGCATAAAGATGTGGAATAAATACAATAAAGTGGGCAAAATATTAAAAATAGACAAGTTATATGGGAACAAAATTCGTACAATCACAGAAGTAATAGTTCTATTGTTATAAACAATGTATGCTCAGCTGTAAAGTATATGAAACTGCATGTACTCTTGGGGAAGGGGAAATATTCAAAAAAACCAGTTAATTCCTGAGGTGGCAATTATTAGCTCTTACAATTGGTCAACATTTCAGAATACCTTGTGCTATGAAACAGTCTCAGTACAAAGATATATTTTCATAAAATGGGATTTGTACTCTTTTGAAGGCTGAAAATAATACTTCACATTATGGTGAATGAATATGAACTGTACTTCTGATCTGTTGCTACATTTGATTATGGGGTCACAAGAGCAAAACTTAAATTTGCAACTAAAATCGAATCAGAAATTTCCCATTTCCCAACATGTTCCAGAGGCCAGGGACTGAACTTCTTTTCCTCACTTTAAGTAGCAACACTGTAAACATATTTGCATTTTTCCCAACTAAACACTGTCTATGAAGAAGCACAAGAATGAAAGGGAACAAGGAAGAATTTTGTGTACAACAAAAAACCAACCTATTTTTTTATTAATTTAGTTTCAATATATGATTTGCTTAAAAATAATTAAAATTGTTCATGCTACAGTTGTGAAAACCCTTTTTGTGTATTTCTACTGTGGACATCATTTTTTAAAAAAAAAATGCATGATAGAGGTAAGAATTATAAAAAACCACAAAAAATGTAATGACCAGGAAGAATTTTTCAACTCAAAGCAAACACACTTCTGTGCTGATGGTTTAGATAACTATACAAGATCTGTATTTAAGCCTTCTTTTATACAACTCTATGAACATAAAACAATAGGAACGCTCTATATAATTACCTGTACATGTGAACGTAATTTCTTTAACTACAGTATTTTTTAAAGGTAGGTCATACTGAATGAAATTTTACAATTCAGAATAACTATGTATAACCTTATTGCAACAGGGACAATTTCTACATGGGGAGTTTCATAGGCCAATCATGTTAGGCATAACCAGTACATTCAAAATGTAAGCTTGAATCTTCCCTGATCCCAGAAATGTCATTGCTCTTTACAGTTTAAGCTCATTTGCTATTTTGGATGCAATGTTTTTAAAGGCAATTGAAGTCCCAGATATTCGCTTGAAGCGGACTCCATTGAGTGACAAGCGTGGCAATTTACACACTTCCATCTCCCACTGGACAAGGCTGTCCTGCCGTGCATCGCCATGAACGCAGAAAAGCAGGAACCTCTCTTTCTGTTCATAGTCACAGTTATTAGCATCTAACACTTTTCGAATCTCTCTCATCATATCATTTGGGTCCATGGAACTTGTTGTCTTCATACTCCAGGTGAATCTCAAAGACCGTGGCTTAGAATCTTTGCTTTCTTCCTTTTCTCTGTCTTTTGGTTCCCCGGAAGCACTCCTGAAAAAGGTAACAGTATTAAAATATACAAATATAGGAAATAAACTTAAGTTAGACAACTTCAAAATGTTACATTAAAACAGATCTTTGCTTAGAACTATGTTACTAGGTGGAGTCACAAACAGTTAGGATTCTTTAGAGTTTAACATTTGGCATCAATCACACACACCCAAAACATCTAATGGTCACACAAAACAGAAGGCAAGACACTCCATAAAAAGCAGGTGGCAAGTGTAAAAGAAGGCACCCTGTTTTTCCTGAGAAATATTATGTTCTTGTTTCTTTACATTGGGAGTTTATTTTACCAAAGTAAAGTTGGAAATCTGGAAAACAAAAGGAATAATCTTGGAAGACTTGTGTCTAAAATGCATCATTCTAGACAGTATATGAATTAAGAATATAAAACCATATACAGTAAGTGGGTTGTTTGCTCCTATTATGCAATTTAATGAACAAATCTTACAGTTTTTCCCTCCTCCAAATTCTACACTAAAGACCCATGGCAAAAGCCCCAAAACAATAAACACCACAGAAATGGCACTTGCAGAAATCATATTGAACTGTTGGTATCAAGAGTGTTTTTCACACCATTTGTAAATTCAGTTTGATCATTGACAGAGAACCCATTACCAAGTAGCATAAAGAATTTAATAAGCTTTTGGCAGACTTTTTCTCTGTGTTGTGATGTTATGGGAAAGGCAGGGGGTGGGCAGTCCAACTCTATACAAGTTTACTTGGAAATAAGCCCCACTAAGTTTAGTGCAGGTTATTCCCAAATTAGCCTGCATATAATTGCAGACTTAGTAAATTGCAGCCCTTTTGCATTACAGTTCCAGTTTCATCACAGTCTTTAACCTTATCTCATGAATTTTAAGATTCTCAGGGGAAGGCTTTTTCTCAGTTTCATACTTGGTAAGGACATGAGAGAGGGCCTTTTTAGTGGAATTCCTCACAAGGGAGGCTCTGTTGTCCATCTCCCTTCACCCAGGTCTCATTCTGATGGCTGTCAGAAATCTGTTTATTCCACTAAAAAGGCCCTCTCTCATGTCCTTTGCCCATTAAATTGATTGGACAATAATTTTTTAAAGGGCAGCAGGGGGTGCTATTTCTATTTTTACCACTACATTTTAAATTCATGTTTTCAATAGTATTGATCATTTAATTATTCTTTACTTTTGTCCTATAAATTGTTTTAGCTGTATTTTGTTTTAAAGCAGGCTGTAAAGTGCCTAGGTTCCCCTATAGAAAGATGGAAGTTAAATAAATGAATCAATCCTCAATATGCTTGTTGAGAAATATTCAGTGTCCATCAGCTAATATGCTGAATAGCTATGAGTATCTCTATAGTTGTGGAGCTAAGAACAGTGCCTCAACACAAGGAGGAATACTAAACTTTTATCACTACAGAATGTGTTTTAAGTCATAATATGCTGTGTTTGTGTAGACTGGTAAGGGGAGACTGTGGACCTCCACAGTTAAACTGCAACTCTCAGTAGCCCTTGTTGACACAGTCAATGGTGAAGTTGCAATTCAACATCATCTAGAGCAGGGATGGGCAACTGTGGAAGGCTAGGGGGCCACATTAGCTCTCTAGGATACCTTGGAGGGCTGCCCTTGTTCCCATAAAAATTTTGCTCTAGGGGTATGGGAGCATTTTCACCATGTTTCGAGTTTCAAAATAGGCCTCTCCTGGACCTACATTGCCCCTCTCCCCTGGGTGTGTGTGTGTGTGTGTGTGTGTGTGTGTGTGTGTGTGAATGTGGTGGAAATGCATCTCTCAACCTTTAGTGGACATTTTGGAGCATTTCAGGGCAAAAATATTTTTTAAAAAAAAATTGCAAAAGTAGTTTTTGACTCCTTGGTAGACTTCAAACATGGCAGAAATGCTCTCCATACCCCTTAGAGAGTGCATCTGGGGATAGTCTAGGGCAGAAAGGTATACCTTTGATTCTTGGGGGGGTTGCCCTTTGCCCACTTCTGATCTAGAAGGTCACAATTTCTCACCATTGACACAGAATATCTGAAACCTATTTATCATGGCCTGGATGGAAACAACCATTCAAACAGTTTCTAAGCCATCTGTAAAGCAAATCTACACCCCAACCATCTGACAAGCCAGTTCCTAAACAGAAAAAAACATCAGGGAAAAACTTCAAGCAAGGGGTTGGAAAGTGATGGTGAGTGTGTAGCTAAGCACTCCACTCTTCTTGGGTTGGCTGAAACCAGGTAAGAAGTGTCTGAATTGGACTTCACTCTCTCAGCTGAATGCTAGAAAACAAAGCTTTGATGTATATCTGAGTTTAGAAACCTGTAGCCCTTCAGCCAATGCTAGACTATAAATCCTATCATCTCTGGCTGTGTTGACCAGAGCTGTGCTGGCAAGTAGCTGTAGTCTAGCATCATTTTTTTTTCCTGATGTATGAAGTGAACTAGTTTCCAGTAAAAATAAATCCTTTAAAAAGCCTAAGAGTAGCTTTATGCCCAGACCAGATGATTCTATATGGAGTAGGACAAAAGAGGTGCCCCTGCCTGCCCCACACTGTACACTGAATGTAAGTCTACTCATGCATATGTGCAGGAGTGCAGGTCACACTTCCCTTCCCCTTGTTCAGCAAATGAAACAAAAATACCTGCATATGATTCTGTGTCTAAGAAGCCTGCACAGAGTTTGTTTTCACTTATCCCCAATTTCTGAACCAATTTGATCTGTGATAGTGATTTTACTTTATGTCTACACACACATGCTTTTTACCTTAAAAAGGACTTGCCTGAAGATTAAAATGTGACTTAATGTTTAGAAAAAGCAGAAGGGTAATGGCAGAGGTGCTTACTGATTTGGATTATTAGGCATATGATCTGATTTTCAGAATGAGTAAATAATTTGTTTGAATATTCAAATACATGAAAATATTTAAAGCTCTGGAGATATTTAAAGCTCCAAAGCTCTTGCAAATGTTTAGAAGGTAGCAGTACCAATGTGGACTCCTACTGTCTAAGAACTTGCAGAATGAAAGGTACTGATTTTTTAAGTTACATTAAATACTTAATTGTACTTAAGAGTATTTAAAGGAGAAACAGGACATTTAATTCATGCATAATACTTTTTAAAAGACAACTTATCCAGAGACTCCTCTGTTTTACACATTAATTTAAAGGCTTCCAAAATCATGAAATGAATAACACACAGGGACCTAGCAGCGAAGTATTAATAGTGGCTCCTCACCTTGAGGTGTCGGTTCTGCCACTGGCTTCGCCTTCACTTGGATCCCTCAAAACAAAGTTAAGGTCAAGATTTTAATAAATAATGTTTTTTTTTAAAAAATGAATCAAGAAAACCTGTATCTAGGACAACATTAAAATTATGGTTGAACAGATATTCAGCATGAAATTGTTTCTTACTGACATTTTAATCATTTTTTTCACACCTGCAGTTTACTTGTTCTTATGAAACCACAATTTATTTTCACCCTGAAGGGCAGCTTCAGTTTCTCAACTACTCACCCTTAATGTATTCCAGCCAACTAAAGTACCTTGAGATAATCAAAAGTCAGACAATATGTGTTTTCCATTGTCCTCACCCCAGCAACACATGGTAATGATGACAGCACCACCAACAATGATCCATCCCACATGGGGCTCATAAGGGTACTCAAATTTAACAGTAAAGTGTTAATAGTTAACATATAGCTTTGACATGAACTTATGCCATGATACTGCAGGCCATTTAGCAACTGTAGAGATTAATTTGTAAATCCAGGCTTTTAGATAGCACCTAAAACAGCACATCAATTTTCAATTTTCATTTTTTTACTCCTACTTAATAGTTTCCAAGGCCTTCAATTTTCAGCTGCATTTACAGAATGTATAGCTCATGTAAAAGCCATCATGGGGCTCAAAAGTCAAACTGAACAATATGTTGTTAAATTTGGTTTCAGCAAGAGTCTGGTCAAGTAGGCTCTGAACATTTCCCCTATGTAGTATTTATGTGAGGCTTCTGTATACTATATAGTACCAGTATGTTGCAATTTGATGATACTTTTAAAATATCCATCTCATACAAAACAATATCCCATATCAATAGATGTATGGACCATTAGTGCTGAATGAAATTTCTTAAGTCTATACAAACACATTTAGAAAATAACCCAGGAAAAATGATAACCAGCTATATAAGAATACTATCTTGTCTATATTAAAGCTGCAAAACTTGTAACCAATCAAGCCAAATATAGCAAATCTGCCAGGTATTCAAATAGAAATTAGCAAGTGAGCCCCACTCAAGGTGCACTGACTTGGAAATGAGTCAAACTAGCCTCATCCTCCGAAAAGATTTTCAAGACAGTCTGTACTGAGATTTTATAAAAATGCTTGGGCTCCCTATGACCCCCCCCCCATTTTAGTACTCAATTACTCCATGGGAACTCTGCAGAGGCATCTTGCTCCTGATGCATATCACACAGCAACTTGGAGCAAGGAGGGAAATATCCCCTTCTTCTTCCTGCAGCTGACAGAACATCCTCTACAAGGCAGAAAATTGTTTACTGGCTCAGATTAAAAATCCAAGATGGAGAAAAAATGAGACAATGGGGACACAGAGAAATAACACTGATCTTGAACCTGATATAAAAGCTGACAGGAGCATTCCAAGCCCTATTTCTAAGCCTAGAAACACAAATCATGGCAGTGTCAATACTGGCAATTTTCTTATTTTGTAATTCCAGGTAGGTATCCAAAGCAGATGTTTATAATGACCTAGATGTGTTGCCTATTTCAGCTTGGTAGGTCACAAATTGTACAGATCTGATCAATTACAAACTATTCCATACAAAATTATAACTTAAAAAAAACAATACATATAATCTTTACATAATATTAAATCATAATCATGGCAGTTTCCATGAAGTATTACTCATTACTAAACTGTTTTTAAGGAAGAACAGGTTGAGTCTCCCTTATCTGGAATTCCAAAATCCAAATTACTCAACAAGCCTAATTTTTTTCATTGGTGGCTAAGATAGAGACACTTTTGCTTTCTGATAATTCAGTGTACACAAACTTTGTTTCATGCACAAAATTATTAAAAATATTGCATACAACTAACTTCAGACTATGTGTATAAGGTGTAGATGAAATATACATAAAGAATAAAGAGCATTTTTCCACTTCTTATTCCTCCAAAGTGAGGGATATCTCTACAGATGCTGGACTGCAACCCCACCATCTGTAGTCAGCACAGCCAATTCTGAGGGACACTGGGAACTGCAGTTCAACAACCTCTGGAGGACAATACATTCACTATCCTTGTTTCGGATGGTACCTACGTGTTGCAGTAGGCACCATCATAGACCTAGTGTTCATTCTTGCGAGAGATCCTGCAGAATGTCATTTTACTTGAGATTTTATTTTCAAGAACATTGTCTATTATCAAAATTAAACCTTTTAGGTTAGAAAATGAAATTACTGTAACTATTACATAACTGACTAGGCGTTGGATTCATAAAATTACTTGAGACCAATGCATTATAGGCTCTATGCAGGAGTAATATTTGTATGGTTTATTTTAAAAAACAGAAGCAAAATTAGTTCTATTACAGTTTCCACTGCCAAACAGAAAGTTCCTCTGGGTGTGTGCATGTGTGTGTTGACTTTTAAATCAGTATCTTCACGCAACTTCAGGTTTCTTGAAATTTTAGGCAAGGATAGCTAACAATGAAAAGCTAATTGTATTTTATGTAAGATACAATGCTATTTTACATAAACTACATGGCCTGTGACTGGGTTCACTGAAGGATTCTAGTAATTTTAATTCATAAAAGCAACTTTTCCCTCTAAAGAATTAAAAATGTAAAAATGCTTGTGATAGAGAGCTGTCCTTGCCCTGTCCACCAAGCCACTCAAGAAGTGTGGATAGGGTTGGCTTGGAGTGGGAGAGAGGAATCATCTGGGGGGGAAAAAGTAAAGAATCTTGAACGAGCCTCTTCATGCAGCCCTCTTACACAAGCATTTTTGCACTTCTGATTCTCTAGAGGTAAAAGTTGGTTTTTTGGACTGAAATTAACAGAATCCCCTAGCGAACATGGCCACTGGCTAGCACTTCCTCGAATAAGGTTTATGTTATTTTGTCCTTCATAAATACCAATATAATAAAGCATGAAAAAAATGCTTTCAAAATACATGGAGACTTATTTCCTATACCAATTTCAGGCAGTATATTGTACCTGCTCTGTAAACTGAGAGCTGTACTTTTCTACTCTGATACTGAGAAAGTAGGTTCAAGCCTACAAAAGTTCAAACTACCAACTTCTCTCTTTCAGTTAGACTCAAAGATGCTACAAGATCCCTTTGTGTACATATTTATGCATAATTATTAAGATTCCCAGCAGCATACACATGCTTACACATGAAGGAAATTAACTATGCTAGAATCTATCTCTAGTGCAGTGATGGGCAAATATTGGTGCTTGATACATTAGCCAGCAGAACAAACGAAGAGGGAAGATGGGGGCTGCAGCTTGACAACATTTCAAGGGCCATACAGTCCTATCCGATTTAGTATTTGAAATCAATATTTTCATACACACTGGCCAAAGATCAAACGTCTGACAGCAATGCCTATTTTTACACCTACCCACCCCCACTATCCTCTTCATCCTCTGACTAGCTGAAAGTTTCTTAGCAGCATTGGGAGGAAGGAGTGACACAGATTTCTCATGTTGGGTTTTGGCAGTGTGTCCGAAGTAAAAATGCAATAAAACTTGAGCTGGGCAAGAGTGGAAAATCTGTTTTAACTAATACTATTGTATCCATATTTGAAGGGTATACGACAAAGGCAATGTAAATAGGTGCTGCCTCCAGAAACCCTTACGCCCTTTACAGACCGGCCTGAAAGGATGGCCTGGGGGCAGAGTTGGGGTGTGGCGTCCTCACGATGCATGCCCAACTCTGCCCCCCCAGGGTGCCTGACAGCATGTGCCACTCCAGACGGCGCACAGTGTCATGGCGTGCCTCTGCTGCTGCGTCCAGATGATGCAGTCCTGAAGGAGCACCATATAGCTGTGCTCAATGGCTATGGCACCATTTGAAGGGTGCAAAAAGGTGCCCATGAAAGGCTGGATCAGGGCTGCAGTGTGAGGTTGCTGTGGCCCCGATCTGGCTAGGAAAGGGACGACTGAAGGCTGCTCCTTTGGGGCTGTTTGTTGAACCCCATACTGAGTGTGTATATACAGTGAAACAGAAAGGGGAGAGCAGGTATGTCCGCCTCCCCACCAACCTCCAGTATTAAAAAAAAGCCCCATAGATCAAAATGGAAATCATAAGAAAACGGAGGCTGGTGAAAGAAAAAATAAATCCTTGGATGCATTTTGGAAGTAGTCTTCAAATGGTCTCTAGAACAGTGATGGCAAAACTTTTAAAAGGCCGAGTGGCCAAACTCAGTAGCATTACTGCACCGGGTGTCAACCACTGCCGGGGTGGAGGACTTCCGGGGGGAAAAACATGCAAGGAAAAAATGGAGGACCTAACCAAATAAAAGCTCAATACAAAAAAGACACTCATATAAATATTAAATCCATCCTTCTTAGTCCTGCTCATAACGGAGGACCTTTTGGAACCACTCCTGGACAGGAGGTTGAAATGGAGGTAGGTCTTGAAAAGGAGGAGAATCACCAGGAGGAAGTGTTGTATGGTTCATCAGGCAGCTATCCATCCTGGAAAGGGTCGTGGGGTGTGTGTGTTGATCCTTCAACCTTTTCCAGGATGGATAACTTCCCGATGAACCAGGCAGCTCTCCCTTCTGGAAAGGGCATGGGGGGGTCAACCCCCCAACCCTTTCCAGGATGGATAACTGCCTGGTGAACCAAGCAGCTCTCCCTCCTGGAAAGGGTTGTAGGGGTGTGTGTCGATCCCCCACTCCTTTCCTCCACCCTGAAAAGGGTTTCTCCCTCATGCGCATGCTCCACTCTCCTTCTCCCTCACTCCTCCTGGCCTCTGCAATGTGCCCTCAGAGAGGGCTTTGCATGTCCTTTCTAGCACGCATACCATGAGGGCTCTAAAAGGTCCAAAACCTTTTCATTTACTTATAAATGGTTCACCTGGTCTTGCTGATTTATTTCACTTGCACATTCTGTTAGTGATGAATAAAATGTTTGCTGAAACATGCTAAACTGCTATTTTTGTGTGGTGTAGAAACCTATCCCTATTCTTTGCATGTAAATTTTCTACTAAAGCAATGCCCAGGAACACATGCATTTTGTTAACTGAACTATACCTCTATCTCCATGATTTTCATCCCAACAGTTGCAATTAATTCACAAAGTTTACATTTCTATGAAAACTGGATTAATATCACAAATAACCATCATTACTATCTTATTTATTTGATTACACCTGGCGTGCATGAGTTCTCCAAGCAATTGCCCAACCAGGCATTAATCAAGGTGAGACCTGCTTAGTTTTAACAATGTAGCCTCATCTTTCACCTTTTAGGCTACACGGAAATGGAAACAATGACGTGTACTAACCTGCGGACAAATTTGGAAGTTATTTTGCTTATAATGCCAGTTGATGTCCCCCTTCTAGTTTGAGCAAATGTGCCTGTTTCATGTGATGGCGATGCAGGTGGTCCATTGTAAGTGGCATTGCGCCTCTCCCGTAGCTGCTCACCATGGAAAGTGCTTCGGCTTGAACTCCCCCGAGGAAAGCGGGTTCGGTCTGGAATGGTAGTGCTAATACTATGAGCAGACGGGGAAGCAGCAGGTGCTCTTTGAGTTGCACTGCTGAAAAGACAGGAGGAAGTTTGAAAGAGAGGGAAACAGTAACGGCCAAGTCAAAAGAAGCCTTTGCTACAGAGCAGTGCTTCTCACAACATGTATTCTGTATTAAAGGTTGCATCTTAACATTGTTTATGGAACTTGCCTTATGCTTTTGGGAGAATGTGGAATATACAGTATACTGCCCAAGTCTAAAAAGAGATCAAGAGCAATGGAATCTTGCACATTCTCTTGTGGAAAGAGGAGAGTTCTGAGAATAAATTTATGTTCCTGTCATTTAAAGTCCTATCACTATTTGAGGGGTTACATGGGAATTTTTCTTTCCAGGAATATCTCAAAAAGGAGGGAAACAAAGGACAAGAAAAAGAGAAGGGAAAAGGGAGTCAGTACTGGTTGATAATTTGTCAGAAAAATGTCTGCTATGGTGCATGTGTACATGCGAGTGTGCCAAAGCAAAATTTTGTGTTCAGAATTTCAGATTATGGCATGTTCCCACTGGACAACTTTGGTCTCTCAATCTTACCTTCTCCAAAGGTTTCTTGTGAGGATACAAGCAGATATCATGTGATAAAACTGAACAACACAAATACAGTAAAACGAAACTCCTTTTTCTCACCCCTCCCTTGGGCTAACGTTCCTTTCTTGAATCTGCACTCTTCCTTCCTTCACCCTATCTCTGGCTTGCCCTTCACTTAGCAACTTTCCAAGATCCCTTTTCAGACTGACTGCAGAAAGTTACTCCTGTTTCTAAGGCCAGTATAAATGGTTAATCCAAGACAATCTACCCTACAAACCACCTGAAAGCTTTGTTCACTGAACAGGTAAAATTACCATGAATATATCAACATTTTCACACTATCTCAGCTACTTAATGTTAAAGTCTGGAATTCCTCAAGAGCCCAGCAGCAATGCATGCTATGTCACATGTAATCAAATGTCTATGTGTTTTTGTTTGTTGTCTGAAAAGGCAAAGCACTATACATATGCAGCACACTTAAAAAAATACCTTGGTCGATAAGCTTCAGTGCCGTCTTTGATAGTTGGCAGCGTAGCTTTTATAGGGTGACCAGAGGCAGACATGGATTTTTGGTGTCGAGGCCGTGTTGATATTGCAGAGGATACAGCAGAGCTGGCAGAAGAAGTACTGGTTGCAGACATTTCTGTTAGGCTTTGTTCATGAGAAGAAAAGTGTCAAGAGGAGTATTTTGGGATAAGATATTCTAGTATCTAGTACAAATTTCAAATGTTTATGAAAAGCATATTTAAGTTAAGACATGATCACCATTTCACTTCCCCTGAAAAATGCTGCACAACTGCTTTGCATTGGCTCTATTTAGGCTGTAGGAATATAGTTTTAGGATGTAAGATTATCTGACCTCAAAACATATGGAAGGAACTTCCCCCCTCTGGTGATGCCTTTTCTTTATTTATTTGGGAAGAATGATAGCAAAAAACAGATGATATAAAAAGTGGCAGCATGAGAGCTAAGAAGCCCTAATGCCTGTCTTGATCCCCTGTCTTTCAACCTCTAACTAATTACCAAGCAATGTGGATAAGCAAGAATGTAGTGGGGGAGTACAATCACTCTGGGCAACAAGTGGAAGGGGTGCTGAATGGAGTTGGTGATTTGATGTTTGCTGAGTGGACTGTGACTGCAGTGAAACAGGCAGAAAAAGAGAAACAGTAAATGTCTTTAACTTTGGTTCCATTTACTTCAGATTAAGCATGACAAGTTTATTGTTGCTGTGTGCTTCCAAATCGTTTTTCACTACCCTAAGGCAAACCTATCATATGGCAAATTTCTTTAGAAGGGGGTTGTCACTGCCATCCTTGAAGGCTGAAAAACTGTGATTTGCTGTTGTTGTTGTGTGCCTTCAAGTCATTCCTAACTTATGGCGACCCTATCACAGGGTTTTCTTGGCATGATTTCTTCTGAGGAGGGTTGCCATAGCCTTTTCCTGAGACAAAGAGGGTATGACTTGCCCAAGGTCACCCAGTGCATTTCATGGCTGAGCTGGGAATTGAACCCTGGTCTCCAGTAGCAATCTAACACTCAAACCACTACACCATGCTGGCTGTCTTTGAATGACAAATACCATGAGTATTATAAATAACATAAAGGCAAACTGAACTGTCAGCAGAGCTGTGTTTATATACATATTAGTGGCGCCTCTCACACAGGGCACTATTTATCAGGGGCAGGCCCTATAGAGGAAAGAAGATGCTCTAAAAAAGGGAAATGATCTCCCACCAAATCACTAATTATTCACAGAAAATAATTATGAAAAAAAACTGTAATCATTTCCTTGATCAACCACAGTAGATGTTTTGCACTCACTGGTACAGATAGTCTAGTTGAATTAGCTTTACCACAATACTGTATTAAAAATCTAACTGTTGGTATTTTGAATGCTTCTAGTAATTATAAAATATAGCAAGAAGAGCAAGCCAAATTACAGATTCTGATGGAAAAGTAATTAACGCTCTGACAGCATGGCAACTACCGTATTTTCCGGCGTATAAGGCGACGGGGGGGGGGTATAAGACGACCTCCGAAGTCGCCCACCAGCAGCGTCCCTGGCCTCCCATGAGGGGGTCTCGTGGCAGCTGGAGGTGGCCTCTCTAGAGGCCTGAGAGAGGATCCGTGGCGGCTGGGCTCTCGCCGCCATTTTTCTCCCAAAAGGTGGTGGGGAAGCAGCTCCAGAGCCAGCCGGGCCAAGGAAAAGAGCCGGCCCCTTACTCCTCAGCTCTGCCGCCGCCGCCCGGAATCCTCCGCTCCTCCAGCGGCTTCCACAGAGGGCTTCTGAAGCCACTGGAGGATTGGAGGATCCCTGGCGGCGGCAGCACCGAGGAGTAAGGGACTGGCTCTTTTCCTTGGCCCAGACAGCTCTGGAGCCGCTTCCCCGCCACCTTTTGGGAGAAAAATGGCAGTGAGAGCCCAGCCACCGCGGATCCTCTCTCAGGCCTCCAGAGAGGCTCCCTCCAGCCGGCACGAGTGTCGGCTGGCTGGGAGAGGACCCAGCAAGGACCCCAGAGACAGGGAGGTGGCTATGCCATTCGCCTGTCTCTGGGGTCAAAATCTGGTGCATAAGCCAGGCTTAAAGAGTCGCCTTATATGCTGGAAAATACGGTATTTATCTTTCTGCTAGCTAGGATTTCATAATTTAAATATTTTGGCAGAGGAAATTATATTTCTCTCTGCTGCTTCTACCATACTCTACATAATCCTAAAATAGTTGCTTTTCTCTCTGCAAAAGCAAGCCAACAAACCTAATTCTCCCACTCTCAGAAATACCTATGGTTGAGGTAGGAGAAAGGGATGCACGGACCATTGACACAGATGAAAAAGAAAGAAAAAACATATAATTTTATTGCATTTCACCCAACACTATATTGTTTGCAGGGTAGGGGCTAGAATATGGCAGCTTCCACAAAAATACTAGACTGTTGCACATCAGAAAAATGAAGGCCGAGCCTTATAAATTAAGGCAGCACCAGGAGGTGATTATTACAGGCTAGACATGGCCCTCTTTAGCCCATGGGTTTTCATTTCCATCCGAAGCTGCAGGATATGTTAGAGTGACAGGTTTTGTTTTCCAGCCTTCTTGAAATTGCATAAAATGTACATTTTTTTACAGCCCAGTGACAATTCAATATGAATTCTTAGATTGTGGATGGGTCATGCTCAGCACCTGTTGTCTTTCCCATTCTGAATGGCAGAATACCGATCTGTAGACCGTTCACAGACGTAGGTGTTTCTTCTTGTCATGCTTGTCCCAGAAAACATATTATTCTAGAGAGGATAAAGACATGCAATTATGTGTAAATCCAACTAAAAATACATGACAGACTAAGAAAGCCTAAAGATATAGCACATTAGCAAATGCAAACATCCTCCCCTTAGCCCAGTAGTTTCTAATTTAAGTTAACTCGTGAAAAAACATTGCTCTATTATGTATTCTAACAAAGGTGCTAAAGGCACACACATGCCATCTCAAACCAGAACTTTTGCAGGGAAGTTGCTCCTAGAAAGAGCTGGTAGAACTGCTTCAAATGCAGAGGAGGGGCCCAGTTTGCAGAGACACAGAGGCAAGGGAACTCACATTTTTTAAAAAAGAGAAAACAGAACACATGACTTCTAGAAATTGCTCTTCCCAAGATGCATGGATTCAAACTGTTTGGGAATCTGACAAAAGAGCATTTAAGAAGAAAATAGCATTGGTGTGGAACTTAATTCTCTACTCTCAACAGCTATCACAGGGAGAATAAAAAAAAAGCATTAGCAGAAATTATTTTAAAGAATTCTTGTGCCAAATACTCAAAGCAATTTAGCTGGAAAAATGCCTAGAGGATTCTATACTGATATCAGATTTAAATTACGCAGTGTGTTAATACATATTTTGCCATTTAGGAGCTTTTTCATGTGGGCGCAGGGAAGGTTAAAGTTCTCCATCATGCTTTTATTTTTAAACTTACCATTATCCCATAGTGCTTAATAATAAAAAAAAAAATTCCATGAGTGCCAAACAATTTTCTTCTTCTTTTTTACCCTCTGTGGGTGGGTGGGATGTTGAATTTTTAAATAAAAGCCAGATGGTAGTTAATTACCAGGGAGAGGGCACACCATCACCACCATCACTCCTCCAGAGAAGAAAGATGTGTAATGTCCTATCATCCACTTGCGGGGTCTCACTTCCCCAAGAACTGTTGCCTGCCTGTCTACCTGCTGAAAAGATCAGACCAACTACATAACTGCAGAAGCAGGTTTCAGGCTCCTCAGGTACTGAGCCAGGAGGATTGCAATCCTCTGCTCCCCACCTAAGAGAGAATATAAGGGGCTGCCGGGGTAGCGGGGTCACTACTAGTGGGGGTCACTCCTACAGGAGTGGAACAAGGGCAAGGGCCAGATATTGTGTTAGGGAGTGGGGAGGAGGGTTTTGTCCTTTTAAAATTAGTTTTGTTCTTAAACTGTCTTGCAGGCAGCTAGGTATGGAGTATTCAGAGAATGGATGTAAGGACTTGATCTTGGATGAGCATACTGACCTGGCTTATATCATAGAGACCTGGCTGGATGATAGGTAGGGGGGAAGATTAACCTCTCCCAGCTTTGTCAACCCTGGCTTTCCATGGACAGCAGGTGGGGAGGTGGAGTTGCATCTCCCTCGCCAGGTAACTCATCCCACATTCTGCTGGGTATGAATATGTGTACTTAAAAGTGGATGGTTGGGACAGAATAGGGATTATGTTGATTTACCACCCACCCTGCTGCTCACCAGTCTCCCTTCTGAGCTGGCTGAGTTGGTCTCAGCGGTGGTGTTGGAGTCCCCTCAGTCAGTTCTGCATGAAACTGCTGGCAGAGGTCATCTGGAGTTATGGGGTTCAGTGTCACCAGTATGCAGATGACACACAATTTTATATCTCTTTTCCATCCGATTCGAAGAAAGCTGCCTCTGTACTGAACCAGTTTCTGCAGTCAAGAATGGACTGGATGAGGGTGAACAAATTGAAACCTGTTTACTGGGGCTGGTTACAGAGATCAAATGACACCTCTGTTGAAACCGCTGCATTGGCTACTGATCTGTTTCCAGGCAGATTTAAAGTGCTGGTTTTGACCTTTAACACCCTAAACAGTGTGGGTCCAGACTATCTCAAAGACCATATCTCCTTATATATCGAGTGTGTTAAGAGGAGGACTTTCTGACAGTCCCACTATCCTTGCAGGCATGGCTGATGAAGGCTCAGGAGAGAGTCTTCTCTGTGGCTGCTACTGCACTGTAGAACTCCCTTCCACAGGATGTCCAGTTGACCCCCTCCCTGCTCTTTTTCCACCAGTAGGTAAAGGCATTTTTATTTAGGTAGGCATTTGAACTTTGAATTCTAATTTTAATTGTGGAGCTATAGCATGTGTATAAGTGGTGTGCTGCTTTTATCTTTTACTGAAATTATGGTTTATGTATGTTTTCCTTATTTTTAGCTGTTTTTAAGCATGTTTTTAATAATATTGATGTTTAATTCCTTTTTAACTTTTGTAAATTAAACTTTTAGTGGCATCTTCTTTGGATTATTGTAAACTGCCTTAAATCTCATTTTTGGAAGGAAGGTGGGATATAAAACAAACAAGCAAGCAAACTGCATGATATGCATTTCAAGTTCCATGCAAATTACCCTCAGAGAACTCTGAACTATCTTTATCCTAGAAAATAAAGGCCTGGTCCAGGCATTGTGCAAGGCAGTTCATCTCAAGCAAGGATGGACAGCTGTGGATGATCTGGGGTCCACCCACTCCCAATTTTCCATACATATCCAGATATGCACACCTTACTACAAATGCCTTTAATCGGCAAAGAAAAATGGCTTCATTCAGACAGGCTTCTGAGGTATATTCATGAGGTGGCTTGGTTGTTTGTTATATAGGGTGGGTAGCATGGTTTTAGTATGGTTTTAATGCCTGTAATTTTATACTGTTTTTAGATGATACTTTGTTTTATTGTTCTATGTTTTTAGAATTGTTATTTGTGAGCCACCTTGGGTCCCTTTCAGGGAGAAAGCAGGATCGATATCAAATAAATAAATGACAATTTCAGCCTCCTCCACCCAAAGCCAATGAATACCAGGTTCTGTAGGCTATATTTCAGAGGAAGGAACTGACAAAACAACTTCATAGTATTCCTTGCCTAAGAAAAACATATGAAACTCATGACCTTGCCAATAAATTGACAGGTGATTTGAGGGTGGGCAGACACACACAGTGCAAGAAGGATTCGCTTTAAAAAGGGCAATTGCACTTCTGGATGTTTCTGGTACTGCAATTGTCCTTTCTGGGGTCTAACCTTTTCAGCGGTTGGGAGATGTTTCATACGCCATATTTTTATTTGTGAGCTGCCTTGGATCCCTTTCGGGGAGAAAGGCAGGACAGAAATCAAATAAATAATAAATAAATGACCATTTCAGCCTCCCCACACCCATATGTGGCTCGGAGATTGTGCAAAACTCTGAAAGCATAGTATGGAAGTGTGTAAGCTGAAACATTTCCACCATGTAGTGTGCAGTTTGGCTATACTGTACTCAGAAAACTTTCAGTCTTTTCCCTCAAAGGTAAAGGGACAGGAAACTGCACATTACCTATGCATGCAGCTGCACTACACATTATGAGGAGAATATGCAAGCATTCTTTGCTCACTCGCCTATATGCTCAGCTAAACATATCAACTGGACTTTTGTTCTATCATGCTTTCCGCACCTTGAAAACCCATGTACTAGAGGAAGACTCTCTAGTGATACTGAGTCAACTCTATGTAAGTACAGACAGAAGAAGAGAGCTCTTGTATCTGCTTAAAGAATCAAAGGGTTCAGTATTGTGTGAAAAGAACAAGCTTCCATTATTGAAAACTTTCACATCCAAAGTGGCAGCTACAATGAACAGAGTGCTGAAAGGAAATGCAAATTCCTATACCCTCTGGAAAACAGATACTGCAATTATTTTCTAATTGCCTTGGATGTCTTCCCTCAAAAGGGGAGAACAATGATTTGAATAGTCAGATATTCACATATAAGCTGCTGTTTTGGTATACATCTCCTGAGGGTAGAGCATTAAATTATCACTACTGACCGCACCAAACTCAGGACATAGTTGGCAAAGCCTGCCAGATTTTAAGGGTCAGGAGCTGTGTTCCCATTCTAGAGACTTGTAGAAATGCTCAGTCTAGGAAACAGATCTGACAGTGTCCAAGAGAGGATAGGTCTATTGTGAGAGTGAGTAACAGAGTGCAGAGAGCTCCAGAATTGCTCCTTCACAGTGGGTTTGGGGACAGTGGTCATTATGTGGCCCAAGTCATGCAATTAGGGATAATACTGTGGGCTGCAGAATACAGACAGAGATGTCATGATAAAATGTGTCACCTTAAAAGGTAAAACAAGATGACCCCCTTTTTTTAAAAAAATACAATGTCAGTGAAAACCCATTACCACATTTTTGGGGGAAGCTAGACACTATATGTATGTATGTGCTTTCAAGTCACTAGATACTTTCCTCCAATTCTTCATTAATTTCATTTGCCCCATTGGAACACAATGGACTGGTCATGTGCCAAACTAAAGACTTCAATTTGCCTTCAAAAAAACATAAAACAATATGAGACATATCCTCATGCTGTAAGCAAATGATAATCAATGCTACAGGAATCTCTATCTTACAAAATATGCTCCACACCTGGGACAGCTATGCACAGGTTGCTTCATTTTCAATTCTGTCAGGTTATTACAGGTGCACTGTCTTTTGATGTTCTATGTAACCCTTGCACAGGGTTTACTTGGTATGATATATTTAGAGGAGATTTGCCATAGCCTTCCTCGGAGGCTGAGAGTATGAATTGTCCAAGGTCACCTTGTGGGTTTCCATGGCTGAGTGGATATTCAAACTGTTCTCCTTGAATCTTAATCCAACTCTCAAACCACTATACCACACTGGCTCTCATTTTTACATGGCACATCCTATTTCTTATATGTCTGTAACTACTGCACATCTGTTTATTTCTATGTCACCATTTGACAATTTACACAATTTATCCAAATCAAACTAGCCAGTGCATTACATGCTGTCATGCTACTAAGCAGAGTTGACCTCAGCAGTGATCAAAAATCTCACTTACACTTGTAACAGTAGTTGATTTTTTTCCTTTCAGGGCCCACCAATGGACTTGCTGCCATCTCACCTTTGGACCCAACTGCAGTGCTACTCAGTTTACGTGGCACATCTTTGTCCCAGTCCTCTTTGTGTTCACTCTCCACACTATTTGCTTGAGCTCTTTTTGAGTATGAGACAGCAGGAGGAATTGATGGGCCAACTGTCAAGCAGAGGTAACATCAATGAGAGGATGCTCTCTGAATCACCTTCAGTGAGTCTGACAATTATCTGCACTTGTACTAAAAATAAAATCCAAGCAACTAATACAAATAAGATCCCAGTGTTACTCTGAAAAAATAAGATAGCATGCACAGACATTACCTGCAATCAAATGAGTCATGAGCACCAGGATTGCATAATTTTACATAGCACTAGCTGAATATTTGTTCCCTACTAAATTTAGTATGTTGTTAGAATAAATGCAACACAGAGATATACCTCATCAATATTCAACTGGCTTCTATGCATAAGGCCAGAAGGATATAATTGGCTGTCACCCCATTTGTGCATCCACACCTATAAGCAGTTCTCAGTTGCAATTAACTGTTTCCCAGTGAACATGCCAGAGATGCAAACTAAACTCATTGCAATCAACAGCAGTTCTGTAGAATACTGTACATTATGTATCACATATTTATCTGCTTTGATATTAGTGCACCCGCATCACACTCAAGTTGAATCCAGAGAAAACGGAGGTGCTTGCAATAGGTACCCCTGGTCCAGGATGGAGATTTATCAACTAGTCCTGGACGAGGTCACACTTCCCCTAAAGGACAAAGTTGGCAGTTTGGGACTGCTCCTGGACTCGTCTCTGCAGTTGTCATCTCATGTGGAGGTGGTGGCCAGGAGTGCTTGGTACCAACTTTGCTTGATACACCAACTGCGCCCCTACCTGGCCCTGAGGGACCTTGAAGCAGTAGTACACGCACTGGTAACCTCTTGCTTAGATTTCTGTAATGTGCTCTACATGGGGCTACCTTTGTACCAAGTTCGGAAGCTTCAACTGATCCAAAATGCTGCAGCCAGATTGGTCACGGGAACATCTAGATCAGACGTTATCACTTCAATATTAAAATCTTTACATTGGCTGCCAATCAGCTTCCGGGTGCAATTCAAAGTGTTTGTCATTACTTTTAAAGCCCTACATGGCTTGGGTCCAAGTTACTTAAGGGAACGCCTCTCCCTACAATCTGTCCCGTACTCTTAGAATATCAGGGAAGAAACTATTGTAATACATGAGAACCAGACTAGTTACAACTTCCCATAAAGCTTTCACAGCCGCAGCCCCTGAACAATGGAACAACTTGCCGGAAGAGATCCACCTTATTACAACACTGGAAGCTTTTAAGAAGGCACTTAACGCAGATCTCTTCCGGTGGGCGTATCCATCTGATCTGCTATGATTGATCCTAAAGAACACCCCCACTTCCGATTTAAGAGCATGGGAACAGACAATTTGGATATTTTAATGACTGGCAACAGTATTGCTCACCGTTTTATTGTTTGTATTTTTAGATAACATTGTATTTGCATTTTGTATTGTTGATTTTTTTGCTGTAATCCCGCCTCGATCCACAGGGAGAGGAGGGAAATATAAATAAATTTATTATTATTATTATTATTATTATTATTATTATTATTATTATTATTATTAGCGGGTGCATTATACGCGGCTTTCAGCATATGCTGAAAACCACGCCGTGGAAAGAGTAATGGCGTGCACACCCATGGCATGTGCTGCCACAGGCACGTGCCCCATTAGTTTAAATGGGGCTCGAGCATACGTGGAATTTCCCTTATGTGGGGGGAGGGGGGACGGATCCCCTGCGTAAGGGATGGGACCACTGTACTTGTGAACAAAATAATTTCTAAAAGAATTGTGCAAAGTTCTTAAATGGAAAGAACTTGATCAATTCTTTTAAAAGACGTAAAAAAAAAAACCTCCTGGCTTTTCCTTCTCTCTTTCACTTGCAGTGCATCTTTGCTTACAGATTACTTTTTAAATAAACATATACATGAATACCATATATTTTCTTTCTGAATTTAAAAATGCATCAATTCCAAAAGTGTGTTTCAGAACCATAATGGAAAAATTAAGGACAGCAGCTCAAACGTATCCCTAGTCAGATGTTTTTGCTATGATGAACCACAAAAAATGCTCAAGTGTAATAGATTATTGACAGCATTATTAACTAGCACCCCTACTTCCAAAAGATGTAGGTGTGACCTTTCAATATTCTCTCATGATGTTTTTCAGAGAACCCCCTTCATTGCACTAATCAAATATACCATCACAATCCCTCAACCTTCAACTGTTCATTCAAAATAAGACCATTTTCAACCTAGAAATTTGGATGCAAGCAGCTTTCTTTTGCTACAAAAAATACAATATTACAAAGTGCAAAAGATTTGGGGGACTACTTTATATTAATGCACCAAAAGCTGTGGTTGCACAAAATGGGTCCAACTGTCCACGCTTTAGCCAATGGCCAGCATAAATTACTAAACTCTGTGTTAATATTTTTCTCAAATAAATCCCTATTTTTAAATCAATTTTCCTGTAAAAACCATTACACTGCAAATATGCTATTTCCAAGTTCAAGATTCAAACAATGACAGTAAATACAGAACACAGTTATCATAAAGCTGATAGTTAAAATAGGTATAGACAAAAGAAATGCAAATGAAATCTTAACACATCTGTCGACTAACCCACACTATATTTACCACAGAAGGCTCACATGATAAAAGCATCATGATGTGATACGAGGAGGCACAGAACTAATGCACAGAGAGGAGGCACTGCCAAGCCCCAGAAACATGTAACACAGCTTAACATTCTATTTGGCTACTTTACTTGGTTGAATGCCATCCCCACCATGTTCACTGAACCGACGCTGTTTCTGATTGGCTGATATACTCCGCTGGACTTTCAGATGAGCAGGAGATTGCATAGAACTGTTGTTGAGGTCACTGCTGGGTCGAGATCTTTGACTCAAGTTACTGCTGGATAGAGACTCGCTCCCCTCAAACTACATGGATAAATAACAATTTTTAGAAAGGAACATAAACACCTTATTTTTTTGTCAAAACATTCACAATCAGTTTTTAAAGTTATTCAAATCCCAGTTTTTCAGACAACTTATTGATTTAGAGGATGGCTAATGTCACAAAAAGTTGTATGAAATTTCAAGGTAACATTTGCTACATCATCCATAATTTCAGTCTCAAATGCTGCTTGAAGTTGTATATTTCTTTCCCAAGTTAGTCCTTTTAAAAAAATCTGATAAACAGCCTGAAGAGAAGTGGTAACAGAAGAGAAGAGCAGTGAATGGAGAGGGTTCCCTAAAACTTCCTGTGAGCTGTATCCCATCACTGAGGAACAGGATACAAGAATAGTGCTTGGGAAGATTTTAAGTGGATAAATGCCAGGTATAAAGAGGTTCTCTCCAGCTGCTTTTCCATTTCTGATGGTACCCCCTGGGGTGGACTGCCAGTTAAAGAAAAAGAACAGTACAAAGATTTAAAATACAATGAAGAGGAAAGAAGATGCAACCATGTTTCATCAAACTATCTACTATTATGTCATAGAATATTAAATCATTTGTTTGTGCTTATGTTGGGTAATATCTTTTATGTCAGCCCTGTTCCTGATAGATACGGAATACACAAAGCTTGGGAAATGTATTTGTTTATATTACGAATACCAGAATCCCATGGCCCAGTGTGGCTGGGGGTCTGGGAAGCCACATTCCTGAAGCATCCTTTTATACATGCTGGGGGGGGGGGGCAGAGGACAAAGACTGGGCATAACACCAAGAGTTCAGATCAGCACTGCCCTCTCAGTCCTTGCCAGTTACCACAGCAGTGATAATGGTGTTTGTGCCCTGGTGTGACATATTCTGGCATGGCCAAATGTGTCAGAGGATGGTGTTTACTGTTGCACTTTTTGCTTATTTTTCTGAGATGCCAATCTACTTAAGAGAAAGTTTTGAACTTTCCCAACTCTTTCCCTGTTCTTTTTATTCCTACAAAAAGGGTGACTTGGTTTTTTAAGTAATACAGTCATCCCTCCATATCCACATATTCTTTACCCATGGATTCAACTATCCATAGCTTGAAAATATTCCAACCTGGATCTGTTTAAATGCACCATCATGGTGTAGGAGAGAGGTAGCAGAGGAAAGAGGCAGGAGGGAGAGACTGTTAAGTAAGACTCCTTGTTCAATTTATGGTGCCAGAAGATTCTTATGTGTGTGGGGGGGGGGGGGGAGTGATCTTACCCAACAATATCAGCATTTCATTTTAGACAACAGAGACTGTTGTGGAGAAAAAATAATTTAAAACTCATTTGAGGTGATAGGGAGGGGAGATCCTGCATTTTAGGGTTTTTTTTTTTAAAAAAAATATATGTTTGAATGCAGAAACAGGAAGAAACACTCCAAAAGGACATGCTGTGGCATTAAATGAATGGGCATGAATCTGAATGCCATTAATTTGGAGGAGCCCACAAACGACTATTTATTGTCCTTTTTTTCACATCTAGTTGTATGCGCCTTTATTTTGCTGGATGTGTAAACTGGGCCTAAGCCACATATGAATCAGTGGTAGCAAGGATGGCAGAGCCATCAACCCATACGTCCAATGTCCCAAAAGAGTACATTTGTCAGTAATCTAATCTACAGGGTATTATGTTCTTTTTAGCTGTGTCTCTTTTTGTTTAGCTAGACCTGTTTTAAATCTTGTAAACTCCCATGAGTCCAAATTGGGAAAAAGGCAGCATATACTACTATTACTACTACTGCTACCACCCATGATAATAGTATTCAGAACAATTTCAAAACTAGTGGAAAAATAAAGCGACATAAAAATAACAAATAAAAATAAGGAATGATAGATTACCTCAGGTGGTTTTCTGCCTAGAAGCAGATAAGTAGCCATTACTTCATCATATTTTTGGTTTACTAAAGAGTCATGAATTTCTTCTCTTGCAAAAGCCATAGTGACCATAATATCTATAAAATTAACAATACATCTAAATTTAAGACAAAGGATATCAAAAGTATGTCAAGCTAAAACAATATGAACATAAGCCATCTTCTGCCCCCCTCCTTAATTCATTGCATTTGCAAATGATATAACATTTCTTATGTCAGATTTAGTTACCCATTTGGCTTTTCTAGGAATACAGAAAAAGAGTACATACAGGAAAAAGAGTCCCATAAAACTATGTCTGACTGGTCTATTTGGTAATGTTTTCCATTTTCCACTACTACTGTATCTAGTAGTTAGCATTTATATAATACTAGCAAGCCTTCAGAATAAACCCGCACAGAATCTACGTAACATAGAGAAGGGAAAAAACAAGGGGGAAAGATTCACAATCAGTTCCTTTCCACATAACATTTTGATCTTCACCATTAACTGAGAATTTGCCATGGATTTAATGTCTCCCCAGATTCCATTTCTCTCCTTTAGGCACAAAGCATTGTCATTACATTTTTCTGTGCTCACAAATGATGGTTTACAATTTCCATCTTGAAATATTCTGTTTGAAGAATCTTTTTCAATTCTGGTTAGTAGAGAGTGTAATCCATTGTGCCACAGAGAGGAGAAGGAGCTGGGCAGCCATTTGGAGTGGTGACTGAATTTTTTTTAAACTCTAGGAAAATGTGCTAGTTGCAGAGGGAGTGGAGCTTCTCTGTGAGTCACTAGGGGGTGAAGCTAGCAGACTAGCTCTATTGAACTCCTTCCAGAATCTTTTTGATCCAAAGAAATCTACAGCAGAGGCAGCAGGTGAGAAGCAAACCTTGAGTCAGAATCTTGTCTTTAAACTAGCAGCCGGGACATTCCTATAAAGTTATATTCCCAGTAGATTGAGCTCACTGCCAGAGACTGGTGAAAAGGCCAGGTCATCAGGGGCCTTAATGTTGGTGTTTACCAGAGCATTTTTTGAGGAGGAAGCCCATAGTCCTGTTTCAGTCAAGACTTCACAGTATAAACACTGAAGGAACTGCTGCAGTCACATGCAACACTTGTGGGATGTTTGTATTCTTGCCTACAGAAGTGGAGAACTTCACATGCACCAAGTGCAAGTTGGTAGCACTCTTGAAGGAGAAAGTACAGCTGGAGTCCAGAGTAGCTACACTTCAGCATATTAGGGAGCAAGAGGATTTCCTAGACACAACGGAACTAATGATCTTGGATGAGTACGACGCAGAGGAAGTTGCTGGGGCGGAGGAGGTCACTTCACATACACAGGAGGAAGACAGATGGAAGAATGTCACACAGAGAAGTAGACCAAGAAGGGATTGTTCTGGGAGCTTGCAGCTAGAGAATCGATTTGAAGCTCTTTCCCTTTATCAAGGAGGACGAGGAAGAGCAGCATGGACAGACTTCAGGGATAGAGCAGGGGAGCCTAAGAGTTCCACCAGAGGGAACAGTCGCTGCTAAGCCTTGGAGGAGGAGTGTGGTCGTAGTGGGGGACTCCTTGCTGAGGGGTACAGAAGCAGCGATTTGTAGGCCTGACGTCTTGAGAAGTGTGCCTTTCCCCAGGGCAAAGATCCATGATGTGACAAACAGGCTGACAAGACTGGTCAAGCCTACTGACCAATACCCCTTACTTTTGGTCTATGTGGGAACCAATGATACTGCAAGACACAGCCTTCAGAACATCAGAAAGGATTACCAGTCTCTTGGTAGGAAGCTAAAAGAAATGGATGCACAAGTTGTCATCTCGTCTCTTCTGCCAGTTAAAGGTCACGGTCCAGGAAGGGAGAGGAAAATAGCAGATGTAAACAACTGGCTCCGCAGATGGTGCTGCCGAGAACAATTTGGATTCTTCAATCATGGGCTGCGGTTCCATGAGGAGGGACTTCTTGCAACGGACCAGCTGCATCTCACATCAGTTAGAAGAAATGTTTTTGCCAACAGTCTCAAGAATTTGATGAGGAGGGCTTTAAACTGAGTTTCGTAGGGGAGGGAGACAATACAGTGCTCCCTCGGGTTACGAATTTAATTCGTTCCGCCGCTCCGTTCGTAATCCGAGTAATTTCGCAACCCGAAAAGGGCTTTCCGTTAGCGCTGGAAAGCCGCGCGTTTGAATTTCGCGCCGAAAAAAATTCGTAACCCGAAAAAAACATCGTAACCCGGAACAGTTTTTTCCAATCTAACTTTTTCGTAACCCGGAAATTTCGTAACGCGGTCAATTCGTATCCCGGGGTACCACTGTATTAAGGAAGACAAAAGGGCTGGAGAAAATAGTCAAACTTGTCAGGAAATGACATTGTTGTGGCCACTAGGGGGAGCTGTTGTGCAGATAATTTACAGTTCCAGTGGCAGCTAATGTGTCAGCATTCAAAAAGTGCATCATCGGAATGTTGATGCAACTGTCAACTGTCAGTTCTCAACTGTCACTGAGGGAGAGAGAGACAGTTGGTGCCTCAGAGAGTGGGCTGTGTCTGTTACTGAGAGGCAGTGAACTGTACTGTGTATTAATGTGGCTGCCTCAGAGGTTGTGTTATTGTTGGTTGGTGTAAACAGTGTGTATTAGAGATGGATGTCCAATACACTGTGTATATCTATGTTGTAAATACTGCAAAGGAAGATTAAAGCCCTCGTTTAGAGTGAAGACTTGTAAGAGTCATTATTAGTTGAAGACATCTTCACAGATTCCTTCTTCTTGGCGTCCTGTTGACGTGGTTGAACTCTGCAGGTGGTCGTGGTGGACACTGTGAATCGTTTCCATAGGCCCCAACAAGGGTTATGGGCACAGCACACAGGCCACAACATACTGACATAAAGGAAACTGACATAAAGGAAACAAGACAAATAGGGCAAGGACCCAACAGTGGGCGGCAAAAAAACTTGCACAGGCAGCAAGTAAAGGGGACCCACTAATGCACAGAGCATGGGAAATAAGCAAGATGAACTCGAATTCCTAGTACAACAAAGCAAATATGATATAACAGGCATCACTGAAACCTGGTGGGATGAGTTTCATAAGCGGAATGTAGAAATAGAGGGGTATAACCTTTTAAAGAGAAATAGGCCAAACAGGAAAGGAGGAGGAATATGTCAGAGATATTTACACCAGTGAAGAGATCCAGGACATCAATACTGGCAGCCAGGTGGAGAGCATCTGGATAAAAATTAAAGGGGAGGGAAACAACAAGGATGCTATGATAGGAGTCTACTACAGACCCCCCCAGTCAGATGGAGGAATTGGATGATGCCTTTCTAGAACAAATGACTACAAACTCAGAAAGTAGAGATGTGGTAGTGATGGGTGATTTCAACTATCCTGATATTTTCTGGAATTCAAACTCAGCCAAATCCTCAAGGTCTAGCAAATTCCTCACTTGCCTTGGAGACAGTTTCATTATCCAAAAGGTGGAAGAGGCAACAAGGGGGTCAGCTAACCAACAAAGATGACTTCGTTAATGGGGTGCAAGTGGTGGGTTCATTAGGTGGAAGTGACCATGTTCTCCTGGAGTTTGTTATACAATGGAAAGGAGAAGCTGGGCATAGTCAGACATGCATTCTAGACTTTAGGAGAGTGGATTTCAGTAAACTGACTTTCTCAAAAGGGAGATACTGAAGGCACAATTTCAAATAGTTCCAGTGAGAAAGAAAAATGGGAGGTGTCTCAAGAAACCAGGATGGATGACTAAGGAACTTTCAACTGAGCTAAGTTTTAAACAGAACAGGTATAAGAAATGGAAAAAGGGGGAAATCACAAAAAAGGAATTCAAAGACATAGCAGGCATGTATAGGGGTAGAGTCAGAAAAGCTAAAGCGCAGAATGAACTCAGGCTTGCTAGAGAGGTTAAAAACAATAAAAAGGACTTTTTTGGATATTTCCGCAGCAAAAGGAAGGCAAAGGAAATAGCAGGGCCACTACGTGGAGAAGATGGCAAAATGCTAACATGGGACAGAGAAAAGACAGAATTACTCAACACCTTCTTTGCCTCAGTGTTCTCAGAAAAGGAAAAGGGTGCTCAACCTGAGGATAATGGAGCAGAGGACAGGATAGGGGAATTTTGTACAGAATAAGTAAAGAGATAGTACAGGGATATCTTGTCAATCTAAATGAATTTAAGTCTCCAGGACCAGATGAACTACATTCAAGGGTATTAAAAGAACTGGCAAATGTAATATCGGAGCCATTGGCAATGATCTTTAAAACTCCTGGAGAACAGGAGAAGTCCCAGCAGACTGGAGGAGGCAAACGTTGTCCCCATCTTCAAAAAGGGAAAAAAAGAGGATCACAACAATTATCGTCCAGTTAGTCTGACATCAAATACCAGGAAAGATTCTACAGCAGATCATTAAACGGAGAGTCTGTGAACATCTAGATGGCAATTCCAAAATCACAAAAAGTCAACAGGGGTTTCAGAGAAACAAGTCATACCAGACAAATCCGATCTCTTTCTTTGATAAAATTACCAGCTTGGTAGATGAAGGGAATGCTGTGGATATAGTATATCTTGATTTCAATAAGGCCTTTGACAAGGTTTCCCATGACATTCTTGCAAACAAGCTTGTAAAATGTGGGCTAGACAAGGTAACTGTTAAATGGATCTGTAATTGGTTGACTGGCCGAACCCAAAGGGTGCTCAACAATGGCTCCTTTTCATCCTGGAGAGAAGTGACCAGTGGGGTCCCACAAGGCTCTGTCCTGGCCCCAGTGCTATTCAACATCTTTATCAATGACCTGGATGACAGAATTTGGGGCATACTTATCAAATCTGCAGATGACACCAAATTAGGAATAGCTAACACTCCAGAGGACAGGATCAAAATTCAAAACGACCTGAATAGACTAGAAAGCTGAGCCAAAGCTAATAAAATGAAATTCAACACGGAGAAATGTAGGGTACTTCACTTAGGGCGGAAAAATGAGCCCTGTTTAAATATTTGAAGGGATGTCATATTGAGGAGGGAGCAAGCTTGTTTTCTGCTGCTCCAGAGAACAAGACACAGAGCAATGGATGCAAACTGCAGGAAAAGAGATTCCACCTCAACATTAGGAAGAATTTCCTGACAGTAAGGGCTGTTCGACAGTGGAACACTCTACCTCAGAGAGTGGTGGAGTCTCCTTCATTGGAGGTCTTTAAGCAGAGGCTGGATGGCCATCTGTCAGGGATGCTTTGATTGAGATTTCCTGCATGGCAGGGGGTTGGACTGGATGGCCCTTGTGGTCTCTTCCAACTCTATGATTCTATGATTCAGTGCAATGATGGAGGAGGGAGAATTTGTACTTGTCAGACATTCTCTAAACATTCAACCACTGAGTGTGGAATGAATATTGAGAAGATACTGAAGTGAGAACAGAAGATCAAGTAAGATAAAGCTAGGACAAATCAGAAAGAATTTCCATGGGAATTGTTCAAAATGTATAATGCAGAACAAACTAATACACAGGAATGGATGGTCCTGTATAGTTAACAAAACATCCCGGCAAAACCCTCAAATTAATTGTGAATCTATGGAATACAAAAACAACAACAACAAAAAAAGAATTAGGTGAGCAAGATTATTTGGACTAGCTGGAGATCTATGAACGTATGGGCTAACTATATAAAATCCTTACCTATTCTTTTGGTGTCATTAAAATCTGGTTCAGGCTCAGTGTATGGCTTTAATTCTTCTTCTTCATGACCAACATTCATCCATCGGTCCTTCATTATTTGCTGGAAAATATAACAAATTGAAAACATTAAGTTATGTGGGTGATTTTAGTTCAAGCTTCTTAAATGGATGAAATTGCATGAAATAAATGTAAACACCTATACAGTAGCATGAAAAACATCACCCAACTAAATGTTTAATGTACTAATTAACTAATGTTTAATGGAATAATGTTTAATGTAACAGCTTGTGCTAATCTAACAGATCAAAAGCATGATAAATAGGTACCACCTCAGTGAGAAAGTAACATTGTTTTGTGCAGTCATGTTGGCCACATGACCAGTGGAGTACTACTCGGACAATGCTGGCTCTATGGCAGTGGTTCTCAACCTTCCTAATGCTGCAACCCTTTGATATAGTTCCTCATGTTGTGGTGACCCCCCAGCCATAAAATTATTTTCATTGCTATATGCAAATATGTTTTTTCCGATGGTCTTAGGTGACCCCTGTGAAAGGGTCGTTTGACCCCAAAGGAGCCCCGACCCACAGGTTGGGAACCACTGCTCTATGGCTTAATAACCAAGATGAGCACCGCCGCCTACAGTCAGTTACGACTAGACATTCATGTCAAGGGGAAACCTTTAATGTCATACCTATCAAGTGTGCAAATGATAGAATATTCAACCTCTATTTAAAGCCTGTGAAAGAGAATGCTAGGTGAATGCAGAGTGGAAAAGTTTCAGACACAAAGTTCCACGACTGAGAAGGTCCTGTGCCTTGTAATTTCCCACCTAACCTCAAGGGCAGAGGCACTGTGAGCAAGGCATATGAAGATGATCTCAAAAGCCAAACAGGTTTGCATGGGAACAGGTGGTCCTTCAGTTATCCTGCAACCAACTGTTGTAGGGTCTTGTAGGCCTTGGCTTTTTAAAAACAGCCACAGCTGGATTATCAACTAACAATGGTTGGAGGTACTGGATTTTAACAATTAAATCAGATCCTTCAGTCTTTGTTCACAGAGTAAATGTGGCTAATATTGGCCATATGCTATGTAGAGAAATAACTTGGGGAGAAGCTGCAGCTCAGAGTAAAATTTTCCATGCAAAAGTTCAAGTTCAATTCTTGACAACTCTAGCTAGATCTGAGAAAGACTGCCTGTATTGCCAATCAATATACACTGTTCTGAGCTAGTTGGACCAACAGTCTCCTGAAGGTTCAGGCAGGCTACTGACAGCCCTTATAGGGGAAAGAACCCACACCTGTTGAGAGTGGAAAACCTCTGTTCTTTTTTGCCCAATTTCTCACCCTTGCTGAACCCTCGCCTCAAATGGAGACTGGGTATCCAGAAGATTAATGCAACATTTGCATGACAGATCTGTCACCAACCCATATTTACACCTATCCCAGTCTGAACCTGGAGATGTCCAGACCTTTAGGGATGTCCTTGGAGCTACTGTACTAGAGAATAAGGGAGCAATCAAGCTATCCACTCTTTCCTGGAGTTCTAAGCAAAAACCTCCTAACTCTTTTCAGGAATGTGTTCAAAAGGCAAAGTACGAGATTTAGAGCGGTAGCAAGCTCCAACAACACATAAGCATATACAGATACACATTCAGTCTGGAATTTGAGGAGGAAGTTATGCTGTATGTCCCACCTTGCCAAGAGGCAAGGTTTTGGCTTACTCTGTAGCACCAGCTTGTGGTAAAACTCTCCCAAGGTAATTTAGACAATAATAACAGTTTATTCATGACAACCAAATACAGGTTATAGCCATCAAATTACATTAAAACCCCCTTTAAAATTTCCACAGTCAATTAGCTCTATAACATATAGAGCAATATGTTTACACTAAAATTACAAAAATATTTCATACAAAAACATCACAATTTTCCATACTCTATTCAAATTAATATAATCTGTTTACTGCAGATTTCCATGCAGGCCTTTATCCTCAAAGTCTAATCTAAGTTTAGCTGCTTTCACAGCAAATCTAGCAGTGTTGAACATAACAGACTTAGTTGCATTAGCTAACAAGTAAGTGATTTTCTCCAAGTCTTTTTGGTTAGCTGCAAGTTCTAAACTTCTCTTCAGAAACTTATCTCTTGGGGTTTTATATATCTTACAATGTAGCATATAGTGTATGGTGTCTTTAATATCCCCACTTCCACAAATGCAAATATGCTGCTCCTTGGGAATCTTTTTATATTTCCCTTCAACGTAGTTGGTTTTCACTGTCTGGAATCGTAGGGCTATAAAAGCCCTACGAAGAAGAGGTTGAGTTATTTCTGATAAATATTTTTCCTCTCCAATACATACTTTCAAAAAAAGGGAAACTAGAAGAGAACTTTGAAGCTCTAATGATATTAATATCACACAGAACATAATGCTCTTGCATCCTTTCTTTGATGAGTTTCCTACTATGCTGTCTATCACCAGATTTTAGAATTATAGGGTCCAGGCCAAATTTCTTCAAATTTGCCTCACATTCCGATAGCCATACTTATCAAATTTGCAGATGACACCAAATTAGGAGGAATAGCTAATACTCCTGAGGACAGGATCAAAGTTCAAAATGGCCTGACTACACTAGAAAGCTGGGCCAAAGCTAACAAAATTATTATTATTATTTATTATTAACCTTTATTTATAAAACGCTGTAAATTTACACAGCGCTGTACATACAATCTTTTTAATTGGATGGTTCCCTGCCCTTAGGCTTACAATCTAAAAAGACACGACACAAAAAGAGAAGGGAGTGGTGGTAGGGAAGGGGCCTTTCTAGTAGGATAATACATATAAAATACATAGCAATACAGGAAATGATTCAATAAAACAGACAACAAAGAAACATCAAATAGCAAGTGACAGTTATGCAATGCCTGGGAATGAAATGAAATTCAACACGGAGAAATGTAAGGTACTGCAATTAGAGCGGAAAAATAAAATGCACAGATATAGGATGGTGGACACCTAGCTGAAAGAAACTACATGTGAAAGGGATCTAGGAATCCAAGTAGACCACAAGCTGAACATGAGTCAACAGTGTGATGTGGCAGCTAAAAAGGCCAATGCAATTTTAGGCTGCATCAATAAAAGTATACTATCTAGATCAAGAGAAGTTATATTGCCGCTATATTCTGCTTTGGTCAGGCCCCACCTGGAATATTGTGTCCAGTTCTGGGCACCACAATTCAAAAAGGACATTGAGAAACTGGAGCGTGTCCAAAGGAGGGTGACCAAAATGGTGAAGGGTCAGGAAACCATGTCCTATGAGGAACGACTTAGAGAGCTGGGGATGTTTAGCCTGGAGAAGAGAAGGTTAAGAGATTATTTGATAGCCCTATTTAAATATTTGAAGAGATGTCATATTGAAGAGGGAGCGAGCTTGTTTTCTGCTGCTCCAGAAAACAGGACCCAGAACAATGGATGCAAGCTGCAGGAAAAGAGATTCCACCTCAACATTAGGAGGAACTTCCTGACATTAAGGGCTGTTCGACAGTGGAACACACTCCCTTGGAGTGTAGTGGAGTCTCCTTCCTTGGAGGTCTTTAAACAGAGGCTGGATGGCCATCTGTCAGGGATGCTTTGATGGAGGGTTCCTGCATGGCAGGGGGTTGGACTGGATGGCCCTTGTGGTCTCTTCCAACTCTACGATTCTATGATTCTATGGGTGTTTCAAGCTTGCTGTAACTGCTACACAAGTTAAACATTTTATTTAATTTTTTTTTAATTTTAATTTTATTATTAAAAAGACAATACTTACAAAAGGACAATACAATACAAAAACACAAGCTTCTTATATACAAAATAAATATACATTAATACATTTTAAACTAGTAAATCAAACATTAAAAAAAAGAAATATATATATATATACAACAAAAACCCTTCAATCAAACCTAACCATATTCAACTTAACATTCCTGCTGTTATCACAGGAGAAGATCCCTTCTAATCTTATACCTACCTAAACCTTAAGCCCTCCACTACCAATCCTTTCCAGCTCTCTCTCCTTCAAATCCCTATGTCTTGCTTCTCCTATATTACTTTTCTCCTACTCTTCCTTTACTAACTCATTTCATAATTCTACCTACACTTACCTTCTTCACTCACTTCTTCCCTTTTATAATTACTATATCATACTTCCTCTTCTTCTTTCCTCCTGTTCTTATTTTAATCTTCCTGTTATCTCTGTTTTCACTTACATACATACACACATACACACCTAACTTCCTTTCACCAGTATTTGTCCAATTAGTGGTTAACATTGCCTTTCTTAAAACATAAATAGATTATACCTTAGATCCACTAACCCTTTTCTGCAACTTACTAACACCAAAAGCAATTAAAGCACCAAACCTCCTTATACCACTATCTCTAATTAAACATTAAACTTACATAGACATTATATATAACATATTGCTATTTTACCCCATTTAGACTCTAAAAATTTAATAACTCCCATCCACTCATCCTTTGTCTGATCTTTAGTTTCGTCTCTTAACATTTGGGTCAATCTGTCCATCTCAATTCCTTCGTAAAGTTTATAAATCCAATCCTCGATTGTTGGATTTGTCTGACATTTCCATTTCTGCGCAAAGCAGATCCTCGCCAATACAACCATGTAATACAATATCTTTTCTTCTTTCCCTTTTATGTCATCTTGAAATATACCTAGTAGGAAACATTCTGGACTTAATTTAATCTCTCTCCCCATTATTAAGTTTATTTGGTCATTTATACCTCTCCAATATTCTTTCGCAAACCTACAGGTCCACCAACAATGGTAGAAGGACCCCACCTCCGTTTTGCATTTCCAACACTTATTGTTTGTATTCTTAGACATTTTGGCAATCTTGACTGGTGTTAAATACCAATGGAAAAACATTTTATAAAAATTTTCCCTTAAATTCTGGGAGACTGTAAGCTTAAAGTTATTTCTCCATGTTTTGCTCCACTGATCCAAACTTATAGAGTGGCCAATATTATTTGCATTTTATTTAAATTGAGGCCACCAACTATCATGCTCAAAGGGATACTCATATGGAAATGCCTTAGTTTAAAAATTCTGTGTGTGTGTGTGCGCATGCGCCTTCAAGTTGCTTGTTGATGTATGGTAATCCTATGAATTTTATTGGGTTTTCTTAGGGATGGACTAATCAGAGGTTGTTTTGCCATACAGCACCTGGTATTCATTTGCGGTCTCCAATCCAAGTACTAATCACAGCTAACCCTGCATCGTTTCCTTAGTGTATTTTAAGCTTCTGGTGCTTTTGGGTTATTTTGGCCCTATACGTAAGAGGTGGGGTTGTTTTTTAGAAAAAAGTAAAAATATTACTTACAACCTTTGATTTTTGAAGACAGTTCACTTTTTTATAAAATAAATTTATGTTACACTTCATGTAACTACCTAACACAAAATATTTTTAGCATTAGAATGATAACCTCCTATTAAAGGTTTGAATCCCATTTTGGGAGAAAGGTAAGATATAAACTGCATAAAATAAATAAATTTAGTAGTAAATTTAGTAAATAGGTGGTTGAATCTGTGGATGCCAAATCTGTGAATACTGAGGGCTAACTGTACATGCTTTACATATTGTAAAGACTATATTGTTTAGAGAAGCATTCCCAGAGGCTAGCCCCTCTCTGACCCACGAAGCCTCCTTTTAACCATTAATTAAGAAGCCAAGCACTTCCTCCAGTCCATGTGCCTTGGTCTAGGCCTCGGAGGTGGAGAACTGCTGGACCTGATCCCATTCCCCACCACCACTCCCTTCTCCTTTTGTGTCTTCTTAGATTGCAAGCCTGAGGGCAGAGAACCGTCTAACTAAAAGATTGTATGTACAGCGCTGTGTAAATTTACAGCGCTTTATAAATAAAGGTTAATAATAATAATAATACATCAATACTGTGTCAATGTACATGAATCCCAATTACACACTCATTAGAAAGAAATAAAGGAGTAGATTATTCCTTATATCTTTAAGATATTTTATAATGTTTACTAAAGAATATATTAAACAAAAATGACTGAACAACTTACTTCTAAACTCCCTCTCTTGATTGGATTTAACACAAGTAGTTTTTTTAGTAGATTTTCACAGTCTGTGGACATATAGAATGGTATCCGATATTTCCCTCGCAATACTCGCTCTCTCAGTTCCTTTAGAAAAACCAAATAAAGAAAAATTCTATTACATGGACAGAAAAGTTGAAGACTAGACTTTGATATTTCAAATTTCTACTGTACCTTTAAATTTTGACCATCAAAAGGCAATGATCCACTGACTAGAGTGTAAAGAATAACTCCAAGACTCCAGACATCCACTTCTGGGCCATCATATTTCTTTCCTTGAAACAATTCAGGGGCAGCATATGGAGGGCTTCCACAAAAAGTGTCCAGCTTGTTGCCAATAGTAAATTCATTGCTAAAACCAAAATCTGCAATTTTAATGTTCATGTCTCCATCAAGAAGAAGGTTTTCTGCCTACATGAGGGTGAGGGAAAACATTGAAGATAAATATTATTTAAAAGGGTACCAGATCTTGTCAGAAGAACTATTCATTTTACATACTCTGTTGACACTTACTGTAAAACACAAAATGTGGAATGCATAACATACTAAGGCTGTCAGTTATCTAAACTTGAGATCTAAAATGCATCCATTTGTACAATTTGGGCCATGCACTGCCTGAATGTAACTGATGTGATTGTGCTACTGTAGCAAAAGCAACCATCTGATTTCCCTTTACAAAAAGGCCTGCCATGAGAGCAAATTTTGCTTTTGAGCTAAAATGTGTTTCTGGAAATACAACTGGCTTGAAAACAAGTTGCACAATTCCTATGTACACGGTTTCAAAGAGAAAGAGCAGGGAGAAATGTGCCACAGCTATGGCAGTAAATGGGGGGGGGGGGGGGGAGAAGTGGTACAAGGCTCCTCAAAAAAGTGCAAAAGATCCTGTATGCAGCCTGCATGTTACTCGTCCCTGTTTTACCTGAAGAAAGAGTTGCCTTTTTAATATCTTATTTGAATTTTGCAGGATCTTAAACTGAGAATATGATTAAAATTTTCAGTCCTGCTGAGATCTGTGTAGAGGTATTAGACTTTAAAAGCTTCACTAAGATTTATTTTTCTTTTTGGAAAATGCCACTCTGTAACATTAGATTTAAATATAAAAGTCTAGATAAAAGTCTCCAGGGAAGTAGACTCCACTACACTCTGAGGGAGTGTGTTCCACTGTCGAACAGCCCTCACTGTCAGAGATTCCACCTCAACATTAGGAGGAACTTTCTGACAGTAAGGGCTGTTCAACAGTGGAACACACTTCCTCGGAGTGTAGTGGAGTCTCCTTCCCTGGAGGTCTTTAAACAGAGGCATGATGGCCATCTATAGGGGATGCTTTGATTGAGATTTCCTGCATGGCAGGGAGTTGGACTGGATGGCCCTTGTGGTCTCTTCCAACTATGATTCTATGATATAGAAAGAAAAGGAATAGATGTGTTCTGTTTAGGAACTGAAACCATTCTGCAAGATACCCTCCTACTTACAGGAGAAGAGACAGCATTATGTCTGCACTGGGACATAACTAAGTTTCCTAGGACTAGAAATTGGCAAGATTGGCCACTATTTCTTTGAGTGGGAAAAGATCAACTCTCCTATGGAGAAAAGTAGTAAGATTGGAGGCTGTTAAGAGGCAAGTAAGGAGAGACATTATAGATGTATATAATATTATGCATGGTGTTGAGAAATTAAATGGGAGAAGCCCCCCCCCCCCCCATACTACAATAGCCAGGAGTCTACTGAAGCTGAATGGCAGGTGATTCAGGACAAATAAAAGGAAGTAGTCCTTTACACAGTGTATAGTCAAACTGTGGAAACTACCACTATGGGTAGTAGTAATGTCTACCTACTTGAACAGCTTTCAAAGGAAACAGAACAAATTCATCAATAATAAGACTGTCAGCGGCTACTTGTCATGATGAATATATTGTCATCAAGATGTACCTCTGTTCCTAAGCATCTAATGGAATATAATTAACCAATTTTTAAATATGAGCATTATGCCAAGTAAATATTCTTGATGATTTGCTATTTTGGGTGAAGGTGATGTTACAAATATGCTACATTGTATTTTTAACTTTTGTTTATTTTAACTGCTGGAAGGTAACTTGAATTTTTGTTAGAAAAGGCATTTAAAATCTAACATAACTAAATTTGATAGAATGACATGAATAAGATAAAACCATTTTTTCTATCAACAGATTTATAGTAGAAGTAGAAACAGAGGAACACTGAACTTATTTATCAGAAAGAAGACAATTAGCAAACAGTAGTAGGGCATCGACAATTAAACTAGTTTTCTCTGCCATCACCATGACCGGTCTGGAGGATGCAGGGCCAAATCCCTGATTCCAGTGTTGACTGTCTTCACGATGTGAGGCCAGTTCCGCACTATATCCATCCTATCCCTCCATTCAACCTGTGTAAGAAAGCTAACTGTCTGCTCTGGATTTTGCAGGAAAATCCATAGAACTCCATAGCAATGCCAAGAGGCTATCTACATACATGTCCCACAATAAGGTTCCCAACCATGTGATCAATACTTGGCACCTCATTTCTGTCCTCACAGGGAATGACTTGTGCCAGTGGTGGCAGTATCATGACAGAATCAACAGGGAAGCAGGTGTTACTCAAATGTATGTAGGAAAAAAGCCTACATACATTTTTAACATCCTATCTTCTTCAAAGGCATGTATTGCACATTGTACTCTCAGACAGATGTGAAAGAAGGGATAATTTGGGAAAATATCTAATGATGAGATGTTATTTCAAAATTTAATATATTCTAAATGTTCTGCTCCATCACAGTTTCAATTGTTAAAGAAAAACAAATGAACATACCTTGAGATCGCGATGAACAATACACTTCTGATGACAGTACTGTACAGCAGACACAATCTGAAACACCATTGTCAGCATTACTATAAAAACATACAAGAATCCTAAGAATATTCAGTATTCAATATACATTACCTTGATACATCTCTTAAACAATAAGGTTATATAATATTATTACTTATTGCTAGAGAACTTGTACTAGAGAAGGGAAATGATGTGTCTAAGACCACCCAATGCATCAATTCAGGTGTCAAATTTGAAAATATCATAATTTAAACTTGGACTATTAATGACCATTTATGTTAAGTATAGTTTATTGATTTAAACATAACAGTTCTTTGATAGAAACAGAGCAGAAAACTTCTTAGTTCTTTCATGTAATTGCACTACACTAGTTTAACATGTAGTGGGAAAATATCCCAGATCAAGAGGCTGCACACACAACTGATGGTCCTGGGAATGCTATGCTTTTGTTGAAAAACTTTCCCCAAAAAGCTTTTTAAATGGCAGAAAAAGAACCCTGTGCCTTTTAGACAGCCAAGTTTGCCAGGTAGTTTAATATATTTGGGGGGGGGGGGGGGATTTGGCCTATTTTAAAACAGTTTGAGGGTAGCAAATATGCTCCCTACACAGCCACTAAAAACAAATCTACAAAAATGGGGTTAGGATCTAGGCTACAAGCTGCACTTTTCCCACCTGTGGTATCTGAAGACAGTCAGTGAATTCTAGGCAGGAGGTGAGTAATGAATGGATTACCAGGGGTTTTAGATTACCACTCACATAACGCCTCATCATTGGCTTGGTTGGGCCTATCTGGATGACTAAGTACAGTCAGCACTCTGTATTAACGGATTTCTATCCATGGATTCCACCATCCATAGCTTGAAAATATCCCCCCCCCCAAAAAAAACCCTCCCAAAAGCAAACCTTGATTTTGCCATTTTATATAAGGGACAGCATTTTAGTATGCCATCGTATGTAATGGGACTTGAGCATCCATGGATTTTGGCATTCACAGGACGGGGGGGGGGGATTCCTGGAATCAAACCTCAGCTAATACCAACAGCCCACTGTATTCTTCAATGCTTACTCAAAGCAAAAGAGGGGTCCCAACCACATCATCCTATTTCACAGCAGTTCAGTCTCTTAATAATTGTAGCAAATTAACCATATACATCCCAGGTATTACTTCTTATTATGCCTTAGCTGCAATTTAAGATTAAACTTTTGAAATTACATTTTAAGATCTGTTCACCAGTGGAACACACTCCCTCGGAGAGTGGTGGTCTTTAAACAGAGGCTGGATGCCCATCTGTTGGGGCTGTTTTGATTGTGAGTTCCTGCATAGCAGAAATGGCTTGGATTAGATGGCCCTTGTGCTTTCTTCCAACTCTACGATTCTAAGAAAGCTGAAATCCTTTTGCTTCAAATACTGTATTGTCTATGTTAAAGGTGGAACTCAGGAACTATGTTGATAATTTCTCAATGCAATTATAGTTTTAACAATAGGAAGAAGGATAAATTCTGTAGCTACATTTTAAAAAAATAGGCCAAAAAAAAATAAATAAATTACAGTCCACCACAGCTTCCCATATTTTATACTGAGGAAAATCAGAAATTTTCAAAAGTTAGCTCATTTTTAAATAATTCAACTAATTCTTCCATCCCCTTCTAAATTCACTCTGAGCCAGACATAAAGAGCTAATTTAAGAAATGTCTGTTCATTAGGCATAACAAATCACAACAAAGGTGACATTTCTAAACATTATTCAAGTACACTGTATGTCTATTGTTAAATCCATTTGTATAAGAAAATTATTGGGCAAACACTAGTTAAACTCTGTCCCGTGGGAAGGAAATTTTAAGATTTTGGCTCCCAGTTCTTGCAGCATTTGAGAACAGTGTAATATCAAGCACATAGAAGCCCTTTAAATCTTTATGTAGGGCTCAATGGCACTTACTATCCTATAAAGCAGCCATGATGAACCAAACTTCTCTAAAAGAAAATTAACTGCATATTCATTTTTTAAAGTATTCAGTTTTGAAAGATTTGAAGAAAACTTGTATTACAATCAAATTTAACAAGGTTGGATCCTTTCTTCTTTATGTAAAAGAAAGACAAGCTTTATATCCAATTTACTGGAAATACTTTTAAAGTCAGACTTATTACCTGAAATATGATTTAGGAATTATTACTGTGTTCTGACTTTCTCTCCTTCTCATGTTTAATCCTGAAAACTAACACATTTTTTTTTGGTTGAAGGCACACAGTCTTAAGTTTCCTTAACATACCTTAACAAAGGTATGGACATTTTTTCATACCTGTCTAAATTTTGCACGTGCTTCTTTCTCTTTCATTCTTCCATGAGCAACCAAGTAGTCAAAAACTTCTCCTAAAGCAAAACAAAATAGCATTGCATTGTGCAGGATGAAGTATGATTATTAACAAATCCCTGTTTTAATGTTATTAAGGTTTATAATTATTTAATGAAGAAAGTATCTTTAAAAGATGTTAGGCTATTTACTATTCTCCCCATTGCACACTGGCTCATACTCAAGAACAAACTCTTAAGTCTATGACAAGCATAGGATTTGTGGCCATGGATTGATTTCCTATGATAAAATGAACAGAATATTTTAAGGAAGCCATTGAATTACCATTCAGATATTATTATTGCTAGGAAGGGTAGTTGTCTGTCTTTTTATCAATAAGGACAGTAAGTTATTCTATAACTATGAGTGATCTAATAAATAAACTGATACACAGGGGGTGTACAGACCATCACTTTATGCTGGCCTGCACCTGAACCAGGGCTCAGATAGGGCTGAGCATTCACACACTCAAAGCCCTTACTGCATGCTGTGGGCTGTGTATGAGGGGCATCATAAGGCCATGCTGCAGTGCATATGGCGTCTGTTCTAGGGCACAAATAGGAGCCACATTTTGCGGCTTCTATTTGCATTCGGTTGGGGGCCTGATGTGCGGCTGCCGCATCCCCAACCCAGTGGTTAAAAGGGGTGGCATAAAGCTGCCCCTGAACGGGCTGTCTGTTTAGCCCCTTAGTCCTGCTAACTCTATACTACTGTATATACTCATCTATAAGTTGAAAAATTTAAGCCCAAAAATGGGCTCCAAAATCCTAGGTAGACGTATATGGGTCAGTATGGTAATACTTCTCCAGGAGTATTACCACTCCCTTTCTGCATTCAGTACAAGCTCCTGCTGTTAACGTTTAAAGCCCTCCATGGGCTGGCCCCTCCTTACTTATCAGACCTTATTTCCCCTTACCTTCCCACTAGGGCCCTCCATTCTGGTAGTCAAGGTCTGCTTTCTCAGCCCAGGATTTCCTCTGCCCCATCCCGGATTCGCCCCTTTTCACTTGCTGCCCCTCACTCCTGGAACCTTCTTCCCCCACAAGCAAGAGCCATCACTTCTTTAACCAGCTTCAAAACGGAGTTGAAAACCATCCTGTTCAGAGAAGCCTTCCCAGGCATGGCATCCTGCAACTGCTATTTGATGTTCTTTTGTTGCCTGTTTTATTGAATCATTTCCTGTATTGCTATGTATTTTATATGTATTATCCTACTAGAGAGGCAGGCTAACTCCAACAGGCCTCCCTGGAAGAAGTTTACCCATCCATTTTTTCTTGAGGGGGAGAGACGAGGCCTGGCCTGGAAAGACTAAGAGCCCTCCCCCCGGCCACCATCTTGAGGGGGAGAGATGAGGCCTGGCCTGGAAAGACTAAGAGCCCTCCCCCCGACCACCATCTTGAGGGGGAGAGACGAGGCCTGGCCTGGAAAGACTAAGAGCCCTCCCCCGGCCACCATCTTGAGGGGGAGAGACGAGGCCTGGCCTGGAAAGACTAAGAGCCCTCCCCCCGGCCACCATCTTGAGGGGGAGAGACGAGGGCTGGCCTGGAAAGACTAAGAGCCCTCCCCCCGGCCACCATCTTGAGGGGGAGAGAGGCCTTGAAATTTTTTGTATTGTATTGCAATTTTTACTGTACACCGCTATGATCATTGCGGAATAGCGGTCTATAAATAAAACTTATTATTATTATTATTATTATTATTATTATTAAGAAGCCAAGCCCTCCCTCCAGTCCATCTGCCTTGGTCCAGGCTTCAGAGGTAGAGAAGAACTGCTGGCCCTCATCCCCTTCCCCTCCACCACTCCCTTCTCCTTTTGTGTCGTGTCTTTTTAGATTATAAGCCTGAGGGCAGGGAACCGCCTAATTAAAAGATTGTATGTACAGCGCTGTGTAAATTTACAGTGCTTTATAAATAAAGGTTAATAATAATAATAATAACAACAACAACAACAACAACAGGAGCCCTGGGAAAGCTGTGGTCTGTGTCCCCCTTTTTGCAAGCCATCAGCCATGGGGAAGGTTGTGGGGAAGGGAAGGAAATTTGAGGTTTGTGTCCACATTTTGCATGTCCAGACTGTGACCCTTGGGAGAGGACCATAGAGGGATAAGGAGGGAGCAAAGTGGTGTCCCCCCCCCCCCATTTAGATCCTTTGTGATACTTTGTGATGTGCTCCTGAGTTTGACCCTCGACATCCATGGGTCATGTCAAAATCCATGATTTTACCCCCCAAACCTGCCCTCGACTTATAATAATAATTTAAAAAATAGTTTATTTATATTTCCTGCCTCTCCCAGTTGGATCAAGCTGGGATTACAACCTAAAATACTTCCATAAACGGTCAATAAAACATGACAGTAATAGTTCTTATACACAAGTATATACAGTATTCCTCTCTTAGACTAGAGAAGAATTCATTACTAATTTTATTGAGAAAGTCACATGTCCCAGCCTTGCAAGCATGCCCACATAAAGTACTAGGCTACAAGATTTTTTAACTAGCCTGATTTTTCTGAAATAATTTATCCTACTTTTACAAAAATATAAATATTTGTTAAAGTGCTATCTGCTGGTGGTTGGGACATTTCTATCTAAAGTTTTCCCGGGAGGTGAAAACACACGTTTAAATTCATCACAAGAGACCAAGCGTCTGTTTATAAATATGGTCTTACAAGTAACACCCATTTGTCACTTGGGAGGACAATCTTTATATTGCAACTAGACTTCAGCATCAATGGTACAATTAGAAGAAATGTTCTAGGGTTTTTAGGAGAAAAATAAGTAAAACTCATTTCTTTTTCTTCCCAAGTACAGTACTTTTCTTAATCTTCTGGGTTCCCAGTTGCTGGCTGGCAAACTACTGACACTGCCTGGTGCCTGGGCATGATCAAAATACCTCTGAAGCTCAGAAGTCAAATACAGAAGCCATAGGAGAGGGTGTCAGTAAGGCTTTCTTTCTTGTCTCTCATAAATCGATATATTTTAATGTCCTCTACCTGTGCAGCCCCTATTTATTTTCTGTGTGAAACATGCCCACCCACGGTCAATCTTGAGAAAGCGTGAAAATCCACCATCATTCCCCAGTGCCTGCCCTGTGCTGCAGAACACTAGAGAAACGAAGACTGAAACGAAGTCAGAGAGCAAAATTCAGTGAGAGCCAAACGGTGGGAGCAGAGTAGGATCAGGCTGTTGTTAATCTCATTACTGCAGATCTGAGAATGGATTCACACAGTAAGATTTTTGTACTGCTGTCTACAACACTGTTTTATATGTGCATCTGCGTGCTTGTGCATTTCATATCATTTATTACTTACTCATTTAATTATTCTGCTATTACTCTTAGAATACCTTGTACAAGGGGAAGGGCTATTTTTGGAACTGCTCTAGAGGCGCCCCATTGCTGTTAATGGCGGTCACCCCTCCTCAGATTTCCAAGTCCGCAGATTGACGACTTGGATGGGCGACAATATTCTGTGTTAATTGCCTCAATGTAGTTTATATTATTTGATGTATTTGCTATTTTGTGTTATTCTGTTTGCCATTATTACTATGGCTCATTTTTCATTTTTTTGTATATATTGATTTGGAATGCTTTTGTTATATGCATTGTTTTGTTATCTTTTAAGCAGATATAGCTCAAGATATAGATCAAGATTTACTGTACATTTTGTTTTTGGCCTTTTCAATTCCATTGTTTCAACAATATACTTTATTGTGTGCTTTCAAATTGTTTATGACGTGATTCTAAGTTGAATTTAGCATGAGGTTTTCTTGGCAAAATTTGTTCAGAGAGATTTTACCTTTGCCTGCCTCTGAGGTAGTGGGTTTTCATGGCTGAGTGGGGAATTCAAACTCTGGTCTCCAAAGTCATAATCCAGTACGCAAACCACTACACCACATTGGTTCTCATACACACTATAAAGCAGCCTATATTACTGTACTTGCTAATGGAAGCAATGTGTTTTTAAGACAGAGATGATCAGATAGTGATCAGCCATTCTAACAGCATGGGCAAAGAGTGATATGATGAGGGAAAGCAGTTAGATCATTAAAGCCGGGGGGGGGGGGGGGGGTGCTACAAGGCATTTGATCTTCTCAAACTGTCTCCCAAATCAGAGAGTCTGAGTTTGGTGGCTATACCTCTGGTACTAAACTGAATTATCAGGTTGCAATTGGGAAAACAGCTGTGCAGAGTGTGGTTGTGGATAATAATAATAATAATACAGTAATAATAATAATAATAATAACAATAATAATAATAATAATAATAAATTTTATTTGTGTTTCCCCGCCTCTCCCATTGGATCGAAGCGGGGTTACAGACTAATTAAAAACCATTACACAATCTCATAAAAACAAGATAAATAAACTCCAATATAAAATTCTACAAACTCTATGGACAACATACAGCAGGGTAAGGCAGGGAATCAATCGCTGATCAGGTTTGCATTACAGAAACCTGTCTGAATGAGACTGGGAGAGAAAATCTCCCTAAAATTTGTACACATAGACTCTCCCCATCAAAGATCAAGTGACCTGGGAGTGTATAAGCAGAAATGCAGTAACCTACCATGATTTTATCCCCAAATATGGGATTCATCCCATACTCTTTCTGAGCCACAGACAGCAGTCTTGGGTGCTGCTGCTGCTGCTGATTCTCCTGCCCTAGCTTCATCATCTAAGCTGAGGACAATCTGTTGGAACTGATTCAGGAGCTCATGGCTTCCATTACAACCACTAGTCTATCCCATCTAATATATGTCTCCACTTGTTTAGCAGGGCCCTTTGCCTTTGTTTTTCCATGAGCTGTGCTTCATGCAGCAAATACCAAAAGTGAATCAGATTTGAGATACTGTATTATGCAAACTTTGCCTAAAAACATTTCAGGCAACATTTACTCACCTCCACTGGCATACTCCATTACTAAGTATAAGGTTTTCTCTGTTTCAATAACTTCAAATAATTTAACTGTAAGATTAAAAAAAGTACAATAAATCACCATTTAAGAAGCAAAGAAAACTAAAAACAGCTAGAGACATATTATGTCTTACAATAATATATTTAGTTTCATAATAAATAATAATAAATAAACAATAAAACTTTATTTTTACCCTGCCTCTCTGTCAGAAGACAATCGAGGCGGCTTACAATAAAAAGTCCATACAATACAATGTTAATCAACCAATTACAAATCCACCTAATGGTTGCATTGTCTAGCCCACATTTTACTGGCTTTTTTGCAAGGATACCAATTGGGTCCTTGTCAAACAGCTTGCTGAAATCAAGATACACTACACCCACAGTACTCCTCTTCATCTATCAAGCTTGTAATTCAATAAAAAAAAAGAGATAATAATTTGGCTTGACTTGTTTTTCAGAAAACTATGCTGACTTTTAATAATCACAGCATTTCTTTCTAAGTGGTTACAGACCGTCTTATTAAGTGGTTACAGATTAATGATCTGCTCTAGAATCTTTCCTGGTATTGATATCAGACTGACTGGGCATTAATTATTTGGGTCCTCTTTCTTTTTCTTTTTGAAGATGGGGACATTTGTCCTCCTCCACTCTGCTGTGACCTCTCCTCCTTGAATTCTGAAAGATTATTGTTAGTGGTTCGGAGATTACCTCTGCCAGTTCTTTTAATACTCTAAGATGAAATTCAACTGACCCTGGAGATTTGAACTCGTTTAGAGTAGCCAGGTATGTCTGCACTACCTGTTTTCCTAGTCTATGCAGCATTTCCCTTACTGCATCATCTGCTCCATTTTCCCCACGTTGAGCACTGTTCTCCTTTTCAGAGAAGATGGAGGCAAAGAAGATGTTAAGTAGAATCATAGAATCATAGAGTTGGAAGAGACCACAAAGGCCATCCAGTCCAACCTCCCTGCCATGCAGGAACTCTCAATCAAAGCATACCCAACAGATCGCCATCCAGCCTCTGTTTAAAGACTTCCAAGGAGGGAGACTCCACCACTCTCCGAGGAAGTGTGTTCTGCCTTGTCTCTGTTCCATGTTAGCATTTCACCATTTTCTTCATACAGTGGGCCTATCATTTCCTTGTTTTTCCTTCTGCTACAGACATAACCAAAAAAGCCCCTTTTGTTGTTTTTAGTCTAGCAAGCCTGTGCTCATTCTGTGCTTTAGCTTTTCTGACTTTCTCCTTACATGAGTTGGCTATTTGTCTAAATTCCTCTTTGGTGCTTCCTCCTTTTTCCATTTCTTGTACATGTCCCATTTGAGTCTTAGCTAATAACAAAGGATGGGACAGACTAACACCTCTTTAGTGTTTCTAAAGTCAGTAAAAATTTATAGGATTAACTGTCATCAGGAGTTTGAATATAAGCAAATCTGTTTCCTGTATGGAGAGGAAATTCTTATCTTCTTTTGAGAGAATAATGGCTTGAACTGGGTCTTGTCAGACAAGATGAGAGCCTGCATGCTTTAAGGGCATCTTTAAACCTGTTTGTTCAACTAACAGTATGTTCAGCTCTAAACATGACCTCATCAAATAGTGGGAAACCAAAAAGGTGGTTTTCTGTGGGTTCTATGAATCACCAAAGAACTATATGCATGTCATAGTCTCTATTGTTACATTATTCCAATAATTCCAATAAACTATAAACAATAAACAATAAACTAAATTCCAATGAACTATTTTCTGGAAGAGCAACTGTGACTCCTTCACTTAAGAAACCATGTTTTTGTAAGAAACCAAAACGGCCACTGAATAAAAACCAGAAAGGTACAATTAGGAATTTACTCACAATCTCAGAATTACTGACTACTGGGATAAAAAAGTGAAAACATACAAACAGAAAAAAAAATATCCTGAATAACCAGAGAAAAATGCAAGAATCCTACCAATATTAGGATGGTTCAATATCTTCATTATTCGCACTTCTCGGAATAGCTGTTTGAAAAACAAACAAACTACTAAATTCAATGGTTTTTATACAGGCATATCCTAATTATTTCTGCAAAAGGTGAAGTTCAAGAATAGAAATAGTTTAACACTTAGACCATGTAGGTAGATGTGGCCTGTGAGCTATGTATGGTTCCCATGAGCTTTTAGCTCTCTTCTCCCCTAAAATGTCCCCTAGGAGGCACTGAGGGCAATTCTGCCATGTTTTGACCCCCACAATCTGTGGCAAAACTGTCCCCCATGGGGATGATACTCGGGAACAAAAAATGATTTTTCAGGGGTTACAGGTGTATGTGACCAGATGTGGTCCCCCAATCTACAACATTTTCTCATCTCTGATGTAGAATAACTTTTTATATTGCTTTCAAAGGAACTAAAGTACAACTAACAGTTTGGATCCAATATTACAGACTAGAATGAGAAAGCTTTTGTCCTTTGGATGTTTTGAACTACAATTCAGAATCCTTCCCATTGGCTGTGCCGCCTGGAATTTCTCAAACATTCGGAGGGTCAAAGTCTCGACAGGCTTTGAGTTATGATCAATACAAATCTGCCCAAACATTATGAACTTCATCTAAAATTAATTCTGGTTCTCAACAAAGACTGATCCTATCAATTTCTCAAATTGGTGACTAAGGGCTATTTCACACTACACCATTATTGTGATATGATTCCATTTTACAGTAGTCCTTCCATATCAACAAATTCTTTATCTACGGATTCAACAATCCATGGTTTGAAAGTATTCAAAAAATATATAAATTCCCAAAGGCAAACCTTGATTTTGCCATTTTATGTAACAGACACCTTTTTACTATGCCATTGTATTTAATGGGACTTGAACAGCCATGGATTTTGGAATCCATGTGGGGTCCTGGAACCAAACACCAGTAACTGCCATGACAACACTCAATCCTGGTCTTCGTGAGGCACTAGAGCTCTGTGGCAGAGAATTCTAAATACCACTATGTAAACTGCAAATTCCAGGATTCTGTTAAAGTGGAACCAGAGCATGGCTGTTAAAGTGGAACCAGAGCACTATAACTTAACAACAAGTAAACACATCAGAAATAAGATACTTTTTCCAGTACAGTAAAATGAGCATTTCATATAAGAGTATTAAAAGATATATCACACTCTTCTTCAATTAGGCAGTACCACTCCATAGTAACAAAAAGATGACTACAATATTTTGTAGGTCAAGAGCTTCACAAAAAGATCTTGTTCTCATTTTTAATATGCAGTAATGAGAAAGTTTCTTGGGTGATTGTTCCTGGTAAACAATTGAAAACTCTGCCATATTGGCAGGAGACAGGGACCAATAATCACTGAACATTTTAATTTTTTTAAAAAATATTTTTGATTCCAGCAGCTAAGAAAAGGTGTTTTCCCTGGACTCAGAGGGAGAGAAGTGTAGCCAGGCACCGCATCATTTGGGTCTGATTTCAGCAGCTGAGGAAAGGCTCTCCTTCCTTCCCAACTGCCATGACTCTGGCCTCTGAGGAAGAGAACAACAGCCAGCATGTGCTGGACTTAATCCCATCTCCACTGCCATCCCCTTTTCCTTGTGTATCACATCTTTTTAGACTGTAATCCCAAGAACAGGAAACTGTCAAATTAACAGTTTATAAATTGTTATGTGAGCCTTTTTTAAAATAAATGCTATAAAAAAACAAAGAAATAGAACTTTACTAGGGCTGCTTTGGGCTCTGCTTAAAATTGCCCATGAGACATATCAGCGCCTTGAAGAAAGCTGTTTGGATGCACCAGCTGAACACAGAGATTAGCTCTTATTGCATTGAGTGTCTCCACACAGCCATCAAATGGCTGACAGACCAACAGAGGTAAACTATTTATCAAACAAGTGCACAGCCCACAAACTAGAACAGCTACCAAGTGGAAGCTGTCCCAGGCAATATTGTGAGATATGCATCTGTATGATAACTGGACTCAGGTTCCTCAACAATGGCTTCAAATGGGAAGGAAAACAAAGCATTTTTCAAAGGCAGGAAAGTTTGTTTTAAAATTCTGTTAAAGAAACAGAATTGATGTCATTATAAAAAATTCTATCATGTTTTCAGACACATGTTATTCAGTGTCTCTCTCCATGGACAAAGCTTTGTACTTCAGTAAAAAGCCTTTTCAAAGGCACCTTACAAACATTTACAGTTGTAAATACAGCTATAAAAGAAAGCTAACTGATCAAAGAAATCAAAATTTAAAGGTGACTAAAGTAGTCTCAGACTTCTTTCAAAAAACCTGTGAGTCATCCCACCACTTCTGGTCACTTCACTGTAAATTTGCTGGCAGTGTCACAGGGCTAGAAACAGAGCTCATTCTCCAAAATATTCCAATGCTGGAATGTAGGTCAAGCAACTCACCACCCACTCCAGTCTTACATCTCAGTTGTAAACCATCTCTCAATGACTCAGACACATCATGTAAACTATTTTCAGTTCAATTCAGTTTTCCTGTAATAATAATAAAAATCCCTTAAAGGAAAAATAACTTTTTTTTAATTACATGGGCCAAATTATTTTTAAAAATATCTTACCTTTTGTAGGCTGGTAGGATTTAACTGTGTTTTGTCTATTATTTTCACAGCAACCTAAGGACAGAAAGGAAAGAAAGCAACTATTGTCAAAAATAAAGCTTACCTTTTCTTTAAAAAAAATGCAAGTAATGTGTGTTTCTTGTACTGGTATTGCCTTCATTTTGATATAGCACTAAATCATGATTTAAGGCTACATGAACAAGAGTCATACATTCCCTTTTCCTTTCTTCTGGTGAAGTTTACACTTTCATTTTTAACCATTCATGTTCACCACTACTCTGCTTACCATCTCTCTAAACATGAACAGACTACAGAAGTCTTAATTATGATCTACTGTACCACAATTTATAATTATTATTTCTAGCTCAATTCAATGTGGGGAGAAACTTAATTTCTATCAAGGGCAACTGACCCACATGGCAGAGCAGCAACTTCTGACTTTTAATGCTGGATCTCAGCCAGCCCTACTTTCCATACTTTCAAAGCTACCCTCATCCCTCAGATCTCTCTGACACTCCCATTTCCACACATTTCTGCCACTCTGCCTACTCTGTGTCTGCTATAGCCCCCTCTGTCATCTCTGTTATCCCAGCAACTGGGATGTGAGGAATAAAGTATTTCAGAATAATTTTATTTTCACCTATGTGTATTTCTGTAAACAGAACCAGAGTTTGTAGATAAAAATCTCAAGACAAAGAATGCCATCAAAATACCCCACCAAATATATTCCACTTTTTGAGAAGATACAACTGGATGTGACATGAACTGTACTGAACCTCAGAAACTGGTGAGGTTCACAACTATTTAAAGAACAGTGTGCATCAACAAGAGAAGGGAGATGAACTCTTTCTTTGCCCCTCATTTTCTTCCTGAAATCATTTTTAACATTCTTTCTCCTAATTGGGATTCCTTCTAATCTTAAACGCACAGAGGAGAAAGACAGCTAAATATTTCATGAAGCAACTTTTCACTCTTTCCCCACCATGCCCATCTTACACTTTAAAATGTCTCCATACTAATCCCATCATTTCAGACAAACTTATGCGAGTCCCAATTCTGTACACAAACCTGCCACAATGGCTCATTTGGCTCTAAGTAAAGCCTGTCACATTTGTTGCAGGAGAATCATGTTCACTGCAGATAGGCAAGAGAGAACAAGGTAACACAGGCTATTGTTACCAAACAAAGCAAATAAAATGCTTACCTCTCTACCAGTTAGAACATGTCTAGCCAGCTTTACTTTAGCAAAATTTCCTTTTCCTATTGTTTTTAGTAAGCGATAATTCCCAATATGAGGGTGGTCTTCATTTGTAGATGTAACTGAGTTTCTGCAACGAGGTATGTTTTGTCTGCTACTTGATTTTGTGGGCTGGACATGGGGCTCAGTATATCCATCAACGGAAGTGTGCTGTAAGATAAAAACAATGACAAAAATGCAAATGTTAATTTATATCTGAATTGTGAGTTATAAAGAAAGTGTACTATAACAATAGAATGACCCACTTCACTGTGCAACTGGGTGAGTAAACCAGCTTACACATTAAAGAAAGCTCTCTCTATAATTATATTCAACCTTTTATTTCGCAGCTTATTTCCTAATTGCTTTCATGTTTACCCTACAAATGAAACATTATCAAAACTGAACTGAAAGCCAATGAAATACTTTTCCTTATTTATACTTTCTTTTGAAAAAAATGACTTTTTGCACTTTCTGTTTTAGCTGGTAATTGAGTTTCACTTAAATATTCCTTCAATCAATTTGTTCATCCCAAGAAGTCACAGACTAGCAGAGATAAATAAAATTTAAGGGGAAGTTTCAAGTCAGTAGCAGAAAGCAATGTTGCTATTAAGCATTTATCTCTCCCCTTCTTGTCCTACAAATATATATTAAATCTATCATATTTAAATATGCAAATATATTTTTAAGAAAGTTGAAAATTTTAAGCATTACCATAAAATTGGATTTATTTTGCTACTAACTTTTTGACTTCCGTACATGTGAACAACAACAACAACAGCAACAACAAGAATTTAGAAGCACATTCTGCTAAAAGAAGCAATGACACCAATACAAAATTCTATAAAGGCATCAAGAGAAAGAAGCCAGTCTAGGACACAAATGGACTCTTAGATAACCATGAAACTAAAGGGACTGTAAAGAAGGATAAAGAAACTATAGAGAATCTGAATGAATTCTTTGACTTTCTCTTTGTTGCTAAAAATACAGCAAGGGAGAAATTAGCCTAGAGTAAAAGTTCCAGGAAGGGAGAATGAACATATGTGATGAACAGTACAGATTGAATCTTCTTTATGTGAAATGCTTGGGATCAGAAGTGTTGGGCATTTCAGATTTTTTTTCAAATTTTTCAATATTTGCATATACATAATGGGATCCACACCTAATCATGGAATTCATTTATATTTCATATATACCTTATACACATAGTAATTACAGTGGGCCCTCGCTATCCATGGGAGATACAGTGGGCCCTCGCTATCCATGGGGGATCCGTTCCAGACCCCCCCCCCCGATATCAAAATCCACGCATGCTCAAGTCCAAGACACAGAGCCATGCCGCCATTAGGGAGAATGGGACTGGAGTCCCCCTCCCTCCTCCTTTCCCTCTCCTATTCCCACCTTCCTTACCCTTCCTTCCTTCTTATCTCCCCCCTCCCTCCCCTGATGAGGCCTCTGCCTGGGCTTGGTTTGGAGGTGGAGGCTGGAGCCCAATCAGCCGGAGGGACCCGGGGCCAGGGCTGGGGCTTGAGCCTCAGAGCCCCAGTCCCGTGGCCCAACTGTCAGAATGGAGTCTCTGGACTCCAAGACCCGAGAGCCAAGCCCTGGTGCTGGTTCCTTCCAGCAAACAGGGCTCCAAATCCAGGCACCACCCCCAAAGCCAAATCCCATTGGCCGGAGGGAGCCAGTGCCAGGGCTAGGGCTTGGGTCTCAGAGCCCAAAGGCTCCATTCCAGGAGTTGGGCCTGGGAACAGGGGCTCTAAGATTCAAGCCCGGGCCCCCGTCCCCTCCAGATGACTGGGCACCAGACTGCCCCCAAAGCAAAGATGGGCCAAACAGAGAGGCTTCCAAATGCTTCAGGGGTGTGGTGTTTAGATGACATATGCACCTGAAGCAGCCAGAAGCCACTCCAAAGCTGTCTAAGGCAGCCCAAAGCCACCAGCCAAAGGAGCAGATTTAAAGCACCTCTGCCGGCGGCCCATTTGCGACCATGGCAGTGACCCATTTCTAAAGTGGGCCATCCGGCTGTCACAGTCCCAGAGCCATTGCGGCCAGAGAAGCCAAAGATCGTTCCTTCCAGGCCATCTCCTCCGGCCCCTAGAAAAAAAGATGAACTAAGTGGAGACATGTTAGAGGAATATACATTTATGTGTGGTATAGGGAAAATATATAAGGAGAAGCTTCTCTACTCTCACAACTCTATCCAGGGCCATCTATTGAAGCTCAGTGGTGGGAGGTTTTGTACAGGTAAAAAGAAGTACTTTTTTACACAGCACAGTGAAATTACTTGCTGCAAGATGCAGTTTTGGTTGCCAGTTTGGAGAGCTTTAAAAGAAGATTGGATAAACTGATGGAGGATGGGAGCTGGCTATTAGAAAAGATGGTCATGTGCCACCTCCATTATCAAAGGTAGTATGCTTCATGAGTTGCTGGGGTCTGTGAAATAGAGGCTGCAGTTGCATTTACATGCTTCTGGCAGGCTTCCCAGAGCTAACTAATTCTGAACCAGATGCTGGACTTGATACTGTAGTTCTTTGGTCTAATATCCAACATGGCCCTTATATTCTCATGCAAAGGTGATAACCAAGATTCAATGTGGTAATTTGTTAAATTTATTTTCAAGTCTGCAAAATACATTACAGTGAAGGCACAGGATACAACATTTCTATGAATCTAGTGAGGGGAGTTCCAACCCCAAAAGCACTCCTGTACTCTCATGCGTTGAATGTCAAGCACCAATGTCATATGTCAATGTATTATTAATGCATGCTGAATTCCTAATGCATCTTCCTTATCTTGTCACACAAGCAGCTTTTTTCACTGCTCAATCTGCATTTCTTTTTATGAGGGATTCCCCTCCAAATTGTTGATACTGTTTTAAACTAGACAAATGAGTCTGATGCACTGATTCCTATGTCATGTATTCCATCATGATCATTCTGCGGAATGTTAATATTTTCAGTAACATAACATCTTTATTTTGACTAGGGTTTGGCTTTAGCTGTTGTGCAAACAGTTGTGTTTGTTATTTGAACAGCAATTGTTTGCCAAAAAGATTGGTGAATAAAACAAAAAAGTCAGGGTAGCCCCTGTTTTATGACACAAGATTTTGTTTCAGTCAAGGTTTTGCAGCAGCATAATATACTATTATTTTTATTGATCCTTAGAGGAAATGGAAATTTGGGGAAATAAATGTTATAGAGTTGGTAATGAATACTACACATTATGCGAAGTCCCTGTGGGATGTTAAATCTACCTGAAGCAATAAATAAATAAACACAATGTGAGAAATGGGGTGTGTTTTTAGTTTTGGCAGTTGGTTGTTCTTCATGCAATTAGGCATTTGAAAACTAGTGTGGTATTATGGTTAGACTGCCAGACTGAAACTTTAGTGATCCAGATTCCAGTCCTTCACTTAGCCATGAAAATTACTGAGTGACCTTGTTCCAGTTCCACTGTTTCTCAGCTTGACCTACCTCGCACAATTGGGAAGACCAAGTTGGAAGGGGAAAAGCTTTGAGTTCTTTGGAGGAAAGGAAGACTATAAATACATTTGAGGATACTATTCAAGGAATCAAATTCTGCACAATGCCTGATAGTTTTATGTATCCTCCAGGACATGCCAAGTGTTTTTTTTTAAAAAAGAATGAATACAATGACATAGGCTGTGTCTACAATGCAGAATTAATGTAACTTGACACCACTTTAATTGCCATGCCTCAGTGCTATGGAATTCTGGGATTTGTAGTTTTCTGAGGTATTCACCCTTTGTTAGAGAACTATGGTGCCACAACAAACAATAAATCCCAGGATTCCATAGCACTGAGCCATGGCAATTAAAGCCATCTCAAATTGTATCAATTTTGTAGTGTGGCAACAGCTATGCTGAAACTATCCCTAATTAAGCAATAGTAAGATGATATCCTGGATTTCATTCTGCCATTGTTTGCTTATGGATGGCTTCAACATACTATTATGATAACTGTTCTTACAAGCAACTTTCCAAGCCTCGCTCTTACCACAGTTTTAAAATACAGTCCGCTCTTCATATCCGAGGGGGTTCCATTCTGGACCACCTCCCCCCCCCCACAGATGCCAAAAACTGCAGGATCTCAAGTCCTGTTGGTTTTAATGGGGGTGCGGCCATGTGCATGTCCTGCCACTGGAGTGAATCGGGTGGGGCATCCACGGATGCTCAGATCCACAGATGGCAAGCTCGCAGTTGGGTCGGGCAGACTGTAAAACATAATTTCCAAAAGTTCTCAAAAGGTTAATGGAGGAGGGGGAACAGCACAAACGTGGGCTTACTGGGATCAGTTTCTTGGTGTAGTCTGACTTATGAAGAACCATGTTGTTACAGACAGAGAAAGTGACTAGGAAAGTCCTCTGGAGACAATGTCAAGTATTATTCCAGTCTTCCATGAATGTGACAAATGACCTATGGTGTGTATTATGGCATACTGGGAAACTGGTGACCTCAAAATGATCATCCATGTATTTATGAAAGCTTTTAAGCAGAGCCCTTTAAACAAAACTGATGACATTAAAATGTAGAAGCTCCTGAGATAAAGCTGAAGAAAACTGTAATGACCACGGAAAAGCATGCAACTGTACAGACAAGATAAACAAAGTATCTTCTTCAATTGGTATTGGTCTTTCAACAAGCCGAAAAGCTAAAAAGCATAATCATAAAACAATATTATTATATCTAGGGAGACACACCAAAAATTACATGCAACTACATTCAAGATTCATTCCTAAATATCACAAAGAAGTAATCCTTACATTGCATGCAGCTTGGCCATACTTTATCTTTTTGTCAGTAAGCAACACTCCACTACACTATAGCTTTGAGATTCCTACATTTCATGGAAAACAGCACTGAAATGACAGACTGATCAGAAAAATAAAACCCCCAAAAAACATAATGACCCACTCAGTAGTGACCAGTCCATTTTTATTTCATGTATTACAACACTCAGTGATACTGCCAAGAAATCTTCTTGCAAAACAGATATGAAGAACATCTCAACTGCTCCCAGATTATGGAACGGCCTGCTGGATAAGATCCATCATATAACCACCTTAAACAGCTTCAAAAAAGCTGTTAAGACGGAGCTCTTCTGGCAGGCCTTTCCCGAATAGATACCCAGTCACTAAAAAGAATATCTAATTGTTGGAGCTGACCTTTTGCTGTATCTACTGTTATTATATTGTTTTAAATTATGTTTTATATTGCAATTGTTTAACGGTATTTTAAAGTGGTTAGGAATGTGGGGTATGGATTGTGTATTTTAATGCTGTAAGCCGCCCTGATTGCGATGTGCAGAGCGGCGGGATAAAAATTGTTGTTGTTGTTGTTGTTATTATTATTAAATAAACAGAAAATAATTACCATTTCAACAGCAAGAGATTGACTTACAGACTAACATTTGATAAATTGCCAGTTAATATTTTAATTCTGGGGACTTTGCAAGAAAAATGGTTAAACATTCAATTATTAGAGCTAGCAAAAATTATTAGAGATGCTGGATTACTCTTTTGACAAGCATGTGTATTTTTCATTGATTTTATGCCCCTTTGGGCAGATAACAGGTAGACTTCATCAAATCTGAAGATACAGTAAAAAGTTTTTCAGAGTATTGTACTCATAATTGTGATATGTGGCATAATGGTTCCATCTTTGATAGCTTCACTGAAAACTATCAAAAGATGTGAAACAGTATGGTCTACTCCTTTAGAATTAGTGCCCAGTGAATAACACAGTCAGGCCTATCCTGTTTCAGAGGTTCTGTAAAAAGATAATGCTTTGAGAGGAGAATGTCAATTTTGGCAAGGGCAGAATTTTGTTCAGTACTGAGTTTTTACCTCCTCCTTGAGCTTCTTCTGCTCAAGGATACCAGTACTTGAGATAACAGAGGAAATGGTCTCTGACTCAGCTGCACATAATGCATAGGATAAAAGTAGCAGGTAATACATTCCTATTTTGAATACCTTACACAGACACCGAATCATTATAGACCAACTGATAGGCTAAACCATATCTACTCAGAGAAAACACATCTTTATTTCAAAGTGTAACATGTATCAACTTGCACATATTATTTAACTGTCATGATACTCTTATAAGGAGAAATACTGTTAAGCCCTAAATGCTCCTCCCCTATTGAAATTTTTAAAGTTTTACATTCACAGACTGTGAATCTGTCTGAAAGGATCACTAATAACTGGCTGATCAAATATTCTATATTTGTGGTTATGGGAAAGAAAGCTTTATCCAAAAGCAAGCATCTTGAGACAGCCAACAAGGAGCACTGGGAGGAAGAACAGCTCATCTGCATATCGTTCCCAGCAGCCTTTGCTGAATTCACTGTGTATTCTAGATTACGTGTGTCACCAAGCTTTTTGAACCTGCAGTGCACATCTTGAGGAACAGGCAGTTATATTCTAAAGACTTACTACAATCTAAAAAGGGGAGAAATATTAACCACAGGCATGGAGACAGAAGGATCTGTAGTCATCTACAAACTGGTCACTCCCTTGGAAGAGAAGGTTAGCACACTTCAGCAACATTACTGACACTCTTCAGTACATCAGAGAACATGAAAATTTCCTGGATAGAACAAGGGGAATTGATTTTACCAAATCAACAGGAAGAAACTGCTAAAGAAAATGAAGTGGATTTGAAGAATCATTGAAGAAGTACCCTGAATGACAGTCACAGTCAAGAGCAGACCATACACATGGGATTCAGAACTGCTCCAGCTATGCAAACACTAGGAAGATAATGGTGGTAAACATGCCCAAACAGAAGACCATCAACGAGAGACACTGCAAGCCAAGGAAAGTGTCAGCTACTAACTGCATCAAGAAGAAAAGAAATGTGTTGGTGGTAGGTGGGACTCACTGCTCAAGGCTATAGAGGGATCCATGTGCCAGCCAGACAAGATGAATTGGGAAGTGTGTTGTCTCCTTGGTGTCCACATTTAGGATGTTACTGACAACTTGCTGAAGGTCATCAAGAACACATAAGTACCCCTTTACCCTTTTTCATGTGGGCACCAATGATACTTCAAAGAACACACTGACCAGATTACCTTGGACTATGAAACTTTGGGAAGGAAGGTGAAGGGTTTAGAAACACAGGTGGTGTTTTTGTCAGTTTTTACCAGTGAAAGATAGAGGACAACTCAGGAACAGAAAGATACTGCAAGTGCATGACTGACTATGCATATGGTGTTGGTGCGATAGGTTTGCCTTCTGGGACCATGGTCTTCATTTTTTAAGTGAAGGACTACTGGTTACCAATAGGCTGCACCTCATGAAGATTGGGAAGAATATCTTTAACAAAAGCATGGCAAAACTGATCAAGAGGGCTTTAAACTACATCTTTGGGGAACTGAAGATGATAGCTCAAACATATATCCAAAAACAAGTGCTTAACAAAAAGATGTGAATTGTACAGGAGAAGCTGAGGGAGAGAATGAGCCAAAGTAAAACTCACAGTAAAATAAAAATGTGAACAAACAAGGCTTTACATATCTATATACCAATGCACACAGGTTGGGAAACAAACAAGACGAGCTTGAAGTTCTAGTGTAAGAAGGTAAATATGACTTTATAGGTGTGACAGAAACTTGGTGGAATGACTCCCACGACTGGATTATAACAACTGAAGAATACAATCTTTTCAAAAAGAACACAAAAAGAAAAGCAGAGACAGTAGCATTATATGTCAAAGATAAATTAACTTGTACAGAAATCCACATGATTGATCAGACTAGACAGTTAAGAGCATCTGGGTAAAGATAAATGAAGAAAAAAATTAAAAACATTATTGTGGTAGGAGTTTACTACAGGCTACCAAACCAAGTGCTTTTCAGAAACAAATCTCAGAAATCTCCAAGAAGCAAGTCATGGGGAACTTCAATTATCTTGATATCTGCCAGGAGACTAACTCTCCTAAGCATAGGCTCTCCAATAAATTCTTGATGTGCCTTACAGATAGTTTTCAATTTCAAGAGAGAAGACGGATTTCAAAATCCTAAACATGATCCTAATCAACAGGAAAGAAGAGGGGTTACTGGAGTCAAAGAAGTTGGTACCATAGGGGGAAGTGACCATGTAACAATAAAATTAATGACTGTGGGACAGGCCAAAGAAGAGTACAGCTGGGGTTTCACTTTATTGCTTTGATACTTGTGATACTTAATATTCTGAGTTGTAAATATTTTGTTAATAACAGACTTTAACACTGGAGAAAATTTATTTTGTTTTAACCAGTAGGGGAAGCACTGTTGCTGTTATTAAATAGTTACTTTTTTTACTTTCAATTTTCTGTATTTTATTTATGCATTGTGGTAGCCATTGGCTAGAAGCAACAAAGTTTGTGAGAAAACATGCTTTCCTGGCATTTGTAAGGTTGAGAAGACAATTTTAAAATGAGGAGGCAGGTGGTAATGATACAAAATGGCACACAAAAATTGGGAGAACTTGCCTAGTTGACAGTAACTTTAGCTGAAGACATCAAGCAGAATGCAATGAAATATCATTTCCAAGTTTTCTCTATGGGGAATGTTTTTTAAAATTACTACACTGGGACCTTGGTATCCACAGGAATCTCTTCCAGACCCACGGTGGATACCAAAATCCACAGATACTCAAGCCTGCATTGTCCCCAATGGAGGCATGTGTACACAGCCACACTGCCATTAGGGACAACAGGACTTCAGGTGAGGTCCCATTGTCCCTAGTGTTGGTGCAGCCATGTGAATGTGCTGACATCATGGGCTTGCCATTCACGGATACTCAGATCCACAGATGGCAAGTCCACAGATACTGAGGTCCCACTGCATGTGCCTACCATAACTAAGCATGCATAACAACATTTAAATTAAACCTTGTAATGTCTGGAAAAGATAAATATCTGTAGGATTTATCACTGGTAGCAATTGGAGAAATGGACTTACATCAATAGGTGGAAGGGACTAGTAAGTCGTGTCAAGACTGGCCTGAGGAACAGCAAAAGCTAGAAACATGTACATATGTTCTCAAACCCATCGTGTACGAGTACTTACAGTAACTTTATCACTTCTTCTGTTGCTGAATGTTTGCTGTGTTATAATACCTAGTCTATAGATTTATTAGGGAGAGATTTTTCCAGGTGCAGAAAGAAAAAAAACAGAAGGAGGAGTCAGGCAATTTGAGTGCAGACAGTTATCTGCCTCTTCGCAGCTGCTCTCACTATTTACAAAGAGGGAGGGTAGGAGTCAAGGTCAGGCTGGTACCTTGAGTTTCTGTACTAATTGGACTCTGTAACTTTAATGCTTTTGAGCCACCAGTAAAGACTTACTGAGAGTGCTATCAGTGTCCTTCTTTAAGAAAATGGACTACAACTGTGGCACTGGTACATGTGCATTCTGCACTTCTCACATGCCTTACAGCTAGATTTGAAGATTGAGATATACATTCAGCTCATTCATGATGTAAATGATGTACGTGTGGAAACATGGGGTTTTATAAAGTTGTAATCTTGCACTTCTACTTACATATTGTGGCCTCAGTCCTTGTTAGGACTCCTTAGCAAAGTTTTTTTTAAAGACAGATCAACTCAATCATTGCCCCCTAGTTCTGCCTACAAATATGGAAGTCCTAAAATTATGTCATGATGAATGCATCTCTCTACCTATCTAATGACTCATGTAATTAATTATTCTCTACCATTACAAGAACAAACATTAATTAAAAAGCACTGACTCAGATCCATATATCTCTTTTGTGACCAGTAAGGCACTTCTACAAACCCTATGGAACTATTTTCACTGTGCAATTCCATACTACAATCCCAAAGCCACTTTAATTTCTTAAGTAGAACTTGGAAGAATTCAGCTGGCTATGGCAGGGAGAATAAGGCAGGAAAGCCCTACTGGAAGGGGGCAGGAACCAGGGAAGCCCAATCATATGAGAAGAATCCCACTCAATAATCTCTGCATCAAATTTTAATTTAGGACACAACTGTTATGGTGGTAAACAATTGACCCTAAAGTATACTTCTTCATAGATAATTGGGCAGTTGCTGGAACAGCCTTCCTTACTGAGAGTCTCTCCAAATGTCCTAAATTAAAACTCCAGCCCCAGCCAGCATGGCTGAAGATCATAGTGATTGGAGTTGTAGTGCAAAACATCTGGAAGGACTCACAGCAGAGAAATTGTAGCTAGAATATTTACAAAATTAACAACTTAATTAATGTAGGCATGTAAACCAAGTTTTATAGCATTATTTCAGCAAGGTGGAGATGAATGAACATAGAAACATTCATAAATGTAAAACACTGATCTAAATGCAAAAACAAAAGGAAATTTATTTCTTCTCCCAGTCCAAAAATGGAGCACTATGAATACTTTTATAATTTATGAGTGTTTACAAGAACTATTTCATATATAAAAGCATGCTTCTCCTTGAAACCATACTAGTAATCTGTAAGAGAGAAAAAGCCATTACCTGGGTACATTATAAGAGTATAGAATGTCAATTACTGTACTGCCCTTCACCATTTTCAGCCTTTTAAATCACTCGCTTAGAAATGATGAGTACTGGAATATTAAAATATATTAGTAACATTAGTTTAATACTTTATATCAGCAACTAAAGATATAGTATTTCATATCTTACAAGCTATAGTGCTGTACTCCATATTTCTAGGCATTGTTATGCAAAAGAACCCACAGAAGGAAGAAACGAATTTAGAGATACCATTCCAATACGTATTTTGCTTCTGAGAGGGTATTTTATATGAGATTATGAAAAAGCCTGATGGCTTGTATGCTCCTTCCCAAATTTCCTTCAGTGTGAGGATGATTAAAATGGCTCACATGGAGGTTTACTTAGCAGCTATTGCATTGGGTGCAACTTTTATCAGCTTATCAGTTATATAAGAACTAGACAAGATCCTAAAGAGTAATGATATGCAACTGAGCACTAAAGTTAGAATCATCCAATCCACTGTATTTCCCATCACCATGTATGGATGTGAGAGCTGGACACTGAAGAAAACAGGTAAGAAGAAAATCAATGCATTTGAGATGTAGAGCTGGAGAAGAGTGCTGAGAATACCATGGACAGCTAAAAAGGCAAACAAATGGGTCCTTGAACAGATCCAGCCTGAACTCTGCCTAGAAGCCAAGATGATTAAATTAAGGCTGTCATATTTTGCTACATCATGAAAATGCATGACTCGCTGGAAAAGATAATAACACTATGAAAGGTAGAAGACAGTACAGAAAGAGAAGAAGACCACAGGCTAGATGGATAGATTAAATCAGAGTCCACGGGCCTGAATCTACAAAACCTAAGAAGGGGGCTTAGGGATGTTTCAAACATAAGGTCACCATGAGTTGAGGTCAACTTGACGGGAGCTAACAACAATAACCTAGTAACTGTCTGTCTGCACCCTCGTTCCTACTAAGCTTGTAGAATAATTGTATAATAATTCCTTGTACAGTTGTTGTTCTTGACGATTGTCTACAAGCAGCTACTACAGTAAAACAATTGACTGGACTATTAGCATAGCCTAGGGGCTATATTCAACAGCGCTATAAGACTGAAGCAGGTTTACAAATGAGATGGTCATTCTGCCTTTTAAAGTCCCAAATGGGCTGGATTCACCAATATTTTGGGATGCATATTTTAACTTAAGAACCTAATAATAATAATAATAATAATAACAACAATAACAACAATACATTTTATTTCTTTCACACCTCTTTTCAAGGCTCAACGTGGGGTACAGCATGTTAAAATACAAAACACAAAAACCCAGAGTTAAAATACAACACTATAAAATCATTAAAATCGACATAAGATTTCATGTACATATTTAAAAAATCATGATTTAAAATTGACTGGGTAGACCTGCCAGAAGAGATATGTGTTAATCTTTTATTCAGTTGGAGTTTTCAGCTGTTGTATCTCTTCTGGCAGGTCATTCCTCAGTTGGTGCAACAGGCAAAAAAGTCCTCTGAGAAACTGTTGCCAGTCTAATCCTGGCCAGTTGGATACATGCAGGCAACAGGACTGTCACCATTGTGGTTCTCACTCCTGCTTTAAGCAGTCTTCACCCAATCTTCTCTTTTGTTCCACATGCTAGGGAAGGGTTGAACAAACCTTTGTAATTTTAAAAATACTATCTCCTGGTTTTCACATATGCTTACAGATAATTTACACACTCTCTCAATTATCAATGCAGCCATTTCTGACACACACTCTCCATTTTTCATTCCACTGTTCATGTTATAACTGTCTATATGCATCTATTATGACTAAACATCTACTACTGAAACCAGCATTCTCAGTAATGACCTTCCATCTATGGAATGCCCTTCCAAGAGATCTTCCAGTCATCTTCATCAGTAGCATTTAGACATCAGTCTAAGATATTTCACATCAGTAAAGAATGCAGTCTTTGATTTTGAGTTTTAACTTTGGTCTTGCTGTCTAATTTGTATTGCAATAACATTTTGAGACTACTTTGGCTGATTTACTGCACACTTTTCTATTTTATTGATTTACTGTATTCTTAAATCTGTAAACTACTCATGGGGCATTGTCAGTTGCACAGCATCTAAATATTTTAAATTATATACTAGAGCGAGAGCGAGAGAGAGAGAGAGAGAGGCACAGTGCTTTGAGTGTTAAGAGACCAGGGTTCGATTCCTACCTTGGCCAAGAAACCTGGGCAAGTCACATGCTCTCAGCCTCAGGGGAAGGCAATGGAAAACCTCATCTGAACAAATGTTGCCAAGAAAACCCTTTTATAGGTTCGCTTTAGGGTCGCCGTAAGTTGGAAATGACAACAACAACACACTGATTTTTAAAGGATTCAGTTTTAGGGAGATGCTGCCTGTATTCAGGCATCAGCTAACCCAAATGTTTAATGTTTAACAGAAAATATACTTATGTTAGATAAAATGTCAATGAAGACTTAGATGTTCTTCTGCTTTATAAACTTCAATGATCATCTCTTCTTGACACTGTCTAAAGTAATTCCTTAAAAGAGATTTTATAGAATCCAACATCACAAAACGAAAGTTCAGTTTTTCTAACAACTAATACTATTTAGAATGTACTGGCAGCTAAGAAAAGGAAACAAACCCCAGAGATCAGATTCTGCTGCCAGATTGTTCCTTACGTATGTCCTCATCTGCAAGATACCTATGACTAAATTTATTTTTGAGAGTAAGCAAACATAAATCATTGTGCAGAACTGCTCATTTCTAGCCCACTCACTACAAACACTAAGATAATCCAAGTAATATCTTCCTGGAAGAATATAAATAAAACCAGTAAAAGTGTAACCCTTCTGCTTTATATAATACATAATAATTAAAAATCAAGCTTTTCTGTTTTTCCATTCTCAGAGAGATAGGGTAGGATTGGCCAAATAGGTAAAGTACAGTCTACTTCATAATTGCTTTCATCCTCTGAATTTCCAGCAGCAAATGTGACTCTGCAGTCATTCTGATAAGTGGAGTCGAAGGCTTTCATGGCCGGCATCCATAGTTTTTTGTGGGGTTTTCAGGCTATGTGGCCATGTTCTAGAAGAGTTTCTTCCTGACATTTCGCCAGCATCTGTGGCTGGCACCTTCTCCAAAGATGCGCAGCAAGAAAGGAGCACACAGAAGCAGCTCTTTTTTGCGGTGCACTTCTGCAGCCCTGTTTGGCTGTGCTGCTGACATCATCGCTGTGTGCACCATCTGGATGGTGCTGCACAGCTGCAGCATGCCCATGACATGTTAGAGTTGCAGGGTGTGTGCACGCCCTGCCCCCGAGCAACCCTAGCATGTCAATTTGTTGAAGCCCATTTGACTAGTTACTAAAGCAAAATAAACTACTGTACTCAGAAAACATAAGTTATCCAACATGAATCTTTTTACATTCTACTTGCCGATTCTTCTTTGATAAAATGTTATTTCTGAAACTGCTTTACACAAAATAGTGATTTTCCCAGCAGCATCCCAGAAGCGAGCTACAACTGCTTTAATAAAGCCAATTTCACTTCCCAGCATTTACATTACAACCTGTAGTATGAGTCAGCTTTTACCATGAAAAGGTTCAATAGCAAAATAGAATTCCACCATTAACATATGTTATGTGAAAATATATAGACATGAAGGCAACTATAGTGGAGACGATTTTATATTCACAAGAAGTAATCAAAAAGTTCATAGTACCAATTACACAATAATCAAGTAATGTAGTACTAGTTATATTTTCCCTAAGCAAGGGAGGATTTCAGAAAATTCACTAAATAAAAATTCCCACTGCCCAAATATATGTTTGATATGATGGAATAGAAACAGCTACATGGCTTCATTGTATTTTTTCTTGAAGACATAAAACAATTCTTGCTAAATATATAATGAACAAAACATTAAATATAAATCTTTTAGTCCCAACTAAAGGACACCCACTGAAATACTGTGACTTGTGTCAGGGCTAACTAATCACATGTATTTCAGCAGGTCTGCACTGGTTAGAAGTAAAACTGGATTTAGTTCAATGTCTGCCTAGGAATCTGTTCTTGATGCCACTATAAGAGAACATGTTTTTTAAAGCAGCCTTTAAAAATTAAAAGAAGCCAAGAAGTGATCTGGATCTTTGTCTGAACCTAGCCTCATTAACTCATTGCTGAGTACTGCAGTAAATGTTTGTTGTCTTTTAATATCCCGTAATATCCTTCTGTATGTAATCAAGCTTAGTCAGTCTCCCTTTTCATTCCAACACAAATAAAACAAAACAGAGAGCCTTTCTCTTTAAATAAAGGAATTCAGGAAACTATTTTGTCCTATGTTAGTCTACAGTGATGTGGGAATTGGCAATAGTGACTGATGCTTATACTATGAAAATGTATGAGGCATGAAGTTTCCAAATTTGGAAGAACGTGAACTTTTTTTATTGTGTAGGAAGATGGGAGAATAAAATCAGGATATCTTTGGCAAACTGTTCCACATTATATATAGTATCTGAAGTCTTTATTCATAGAATCATAGTGTTGGAAGAGACCACAAAGGCCATCCAGTCCAACTCCCTGCCATGCAGAACTCACAATCAAAGCACCCCCAACAGATGGACATCCAGCCTCTGTTTAAAGACCTCCAAAGAAGGAGACTCCACCACTCTCTGAGGGAGTGGGTTCCATTGTCAAACAGCTCTTACTGTCAGGACGTTCTTCCTAATGTTGAGGTGGTATCTCTTTTCCTGTAGTTTGCATCCATTGATCCATGTCCTATCTCTGGAGCAGCAGAAAACAAGCTTGCTCCATCCTCAATATGACATTCCTTCAAATGTTTAAACAGGGCTATCATATCACCTCCTAACTTTCTCTTCCCCAGGCTAAACATACACAGCTCCATAAATCTCTTCTCATAGGGCATGGCATCCAGACCCTTCACCATTTTGATCTCCATCCTCTGGACACACTTCAGCTTGTCTACATCCTATGTGTAACAAACTATCTGGAATATGCACTAAACCCCTCTTAGCCAGTTTATTATATCTCCTTTCTGGTTCCCAGCCGAAACTCTCTCCACCATTTATATATTCATGCACCCAGCCTGGCTTTAAGTAACATCTTTCCACCTGTCTTTGTCCCCCAATAACCATCATTAAAATTAACCTTGTCATCTCATCATCGTACCCACAAGTTTTGCACTCCTGTGGTTATTTGTACAGTCTAATTCTAAAGGTCCTTCCTGACCACCTGTTCACTTCATGCATCTGAGAAAGTAGACCAAGGACCCAAACAGACAAGTCAAAATAAAGCTGCTTCGAGTCACTCTGGAGGTATGATGTTTAAATGCTGCATGAGTCCTATGAGGCCAGAAGCCGTGCCAAAGCAGCGCTCCAGTCCTAAGGACTAGAACGCAGCTTTGGCACAGCTTCTGACCTCTTAAGATGCGTGTGTCATTTAAACAGCATACCTCCAAAATGATCCAAAGCAGTTTTATTTTGGCCTGTCTGTTTGGGCCCCAAGTCTATAAAAGCTTATGCTACAACTTTTCCACTCAGTTAATCTCAAAGGAGCTACAAGATCCCTTTTTATACTGATATTCCAGACTAACACAGTTATGTCTCTGAATTTTACACCCATCTGTGCTAATGGTTTAAGTTGGTCTTCTATGTTCAGAGGCAATATACCTGTAAATGGCAGTTGTTGTCTGCCATCATATGTTTTGGTTTTATTTTCTTTCCCAGATTGTTAAAATTCCACCTCACAGAAATCTCAAAGAAATGAACTGATTTAATTAAAAAAATATATCAACAAGCTTTAAAGAGTAAGTAGTAAAATAAATTTAATTATTCTGATACAGTGATGATATCAAGTAGTAAAAGCATGGTTCTCTTTGGAAGAAACCACATAAAAACATTAGAACTGTATTATTTATTCAGAAGTCAGCTTTCCAAGATGTATTGTGCCACAACTCAGAATATATTCAAAATATTTCTAAAACTGAACAGTTCATAAGGGAGTAATAGTGTAACACTGAAGAAACTGCTTAAAATCCCATAGAGAAGAAAGTCATAGGGAGCCTAGAAAGTTAAGGCCTTCAAACTGAATACCACAGGGTGGCTGCAGATGGTCAGTTCACTTTTACTTATTGCACACCTTTATAAAGATCACCAGCAGTTTAACCATCTACATTCTAAAAACATAAATTCTGATTTATATTGAACCTATCCACCCAGACTAGTTTTAACTTTAACTAATGAAGAACTGAATGTGAATGTGAGAGGCAGGACTGGATAAACCAAGCAAGCAACTAATTAAAAAGGAGACGGTGAAGGGATGCATTTGTAACACCAATGGTGTAAGGATTATGATTTATCATTGGGAGCGGTCATTCCGAGAGCAGTGGTACAGTTTCTGCCCTCCTCAAACAGTCCTACCATCTGTAGTGCATTCACTTGGGAGTCAAGGATGTGTGAGAAAAATGAACAGTCTTGGAAAGGGGAAAAAAAAAGGTTAAATGAGAGGGAAAACCCTGTCACCTAACATTCAATATTAATGGCCCTAGTGTACTGGGCATGTGGCTGGTTTATTTTTCTCAGCAATGCCCCAGACTCATTTACTTGACTATATAAACTGGAGAGAACTGGAATTATTTATTTACTTTATTTCTATGGCGCCTTTCTCCCAAGACAGGCACATAAGACTGACTTGCCTTGATATCCACAGCCCTGCCCCAGTATCTTCTTGTTGTTATTGTTGTGTGCCTTCTGGTCATTTCTGACTTATGGCAATGCTAAGACCAAGATCACAGGGTTTTTCTGGGGTTGAGAGGGTATCTTTCACCCAAGGTCACTCAGCAGGTTTCCATGGCTGAGTGGGGAATTAAACCCCAATCTCAAGAGTGCTAGTCCCATGTTCAAACCACTACACCATGTGGCTCTCTATATTCTTTCTTTAGGTACAAATATATTTTGTTTGCAAGAACCAGAGAAAATACTCCTACATGTAAAGCAATACAAAACAAATACACTACAGCCACTAAGCAAACATATATTAAGCAAAAAAAGGCTTCAGAAACAGAAATATTGCAATGGTGCCACTAAGTCAAAACAGATGGGAAGAATCCAGACTAAATAATTACTGCATAGTGATTGAGGAAAACTGTTTGCATGAGATCGCCTAGCTGAGTTCAGGAATCAGATTATCACTCTTACACACTCTCTTATCTCTAATGCCAGCTGCAAATATTTTCAAGCGTTGCATACAAAGCATGTAGTATATCCCTAATGGTAGGATAAGATACCTGGTCACATCCAGTTGGTGAAAGATGCTACTCATCTCCAAGCTTTAACCATCACAAACAAACTACAAAAAGTTGAAACTATACTGTCAAACTGCTTTTTAATAACCAGGTAGGATGTTCACAATCACATACATTATCAAAAAACAATAACATCCAAAAATCCACAAAACAGTGATACCTTTATTTGATCAGCAAAAATGCACAAAATACAAGATGCAAGCTTTCAAAGCTCCACTGGCTTCTTCATCATGCAAAGGTGTTAAAAATTATACAGAAGAAAAAAAGGAGAAAACAGGATGATGTTGGTCCTCTTTGCCTGATGAAGAAGCCAGTGCAGCTTCAAATCTTGCATAATGTATTTTGTGCACTGTATTTTATCCAATGTATTTTGGATGTTATTGTACTTTATATCCTAACACGGCTACCTGTATATATGTTTCCATACATTATCAAGGTGGGGAAAATGCAGAACCATCCTGATTCCTTAAAAATCTCATGTAAATACTAGGAATCAGAAAGATCTTTGGCACCCTGCAATCCTATGATAAAAGGGCAGGAGAAAAATATTGGAATAAATAAACAATATTGTTCATTATTCAATATTGTTCTACCTCAGGAACAGGTGATTAGATTAAGGCTGGGGTACTCTCAGCTAATAAAGCATGACAAACTTTGAATGTAATGCTCTGTATCAGTCTGGGCATGGATGATTAAGGTTGTTACAAAAACACCACTGTTGTAATTGAATATTTGTTCTTGTGGACACTGAACTTACTACGTTAGGCTCTTGGACACACTCTTGGAGCCAAAAAAATCTCAAAACGCTGCAGAGTTGCTCATCAAGCATTAAAAGAATGTTCATACTGTTTATCTTCCAGTGGAATAGCAGATTGTCTTGGACAATTATCAGCAGAGTCCCTAGTCACCCACAATGATTGAACAGGTTTCCCTCACAGAGGTAGTAAAACAGCTGAACTGAAAATACTGTATATATTCAACTATAAGTTGACTTCACGTATAAGTCGAGGGCAGTTTTGGTGGCCAAAATTATGGATTTTGATATGACCTGTGGATAAATTGAGGGTAAAACCTAGGGGCATGACCCAAAGGAACTAAAGGATGAAGCAAAGAAAAACAGTACCCAAGAATTGACAAAATTTCAGCAGGCATAACTGTTTGTGCTCACCCTAAAGGCTGGATGGATGGGAAAATAGAGGGAGGTCAGTGTACTCTTGCCTTTCACCAGGGAATGATTTCTTTTTAAGTAACAGTTAAAATACAGTACTTACATTGACTCATGGATAAGTCGACTCAGTTTTTTGGGGGGTCAATTTTTTGACTAAAATTTCTAGACTTATGCATGAGTATATACCGTATGCAAACAACATTCAAGCCAGGCCAAGCTTACATGGGAAGGTTATTACTAAAGTTTGGGAAAGTTACCTTTCATAGTGATTACAGCTTCTGGCTAAATTATTCTGAGAGTGATAGTAAAAAAAAAAAAGGTTCCTGAGCTCTAATTACGGTACTACCAGTACTTGCTGTTATTTTCAACACTACCATCACAGGTATATCAAATGAAAGGTAACCATGTTGCCAGAGCTTACTCAGGCTGATGGTGTCCTTCAAACTTTATCAAACTGGTATCAGAGCAGCCAGACTATATACAGTGGATCATTGGTATCCAAGACACCCTGTGGATACCAAAATCTGTGGGTACTCAAGTCCCACTAGACACATAGAATCATAGAGTTGGAGGAGACCACAAGGGCCATCCAGTCCAATCCCCTGCCATGCAGGAAAGCCAAATCAAAGCATCCCCGACAGATGGCCATCCAGCCTCTGTTTGAAGACCTCCAAGGAGGGAGACTCCACTACACTCCTAGGAAGTGTGTTCCACTGTCGAACAGCCCTTACTGTCAGGAAATTCCTCCTAATGTTGAGGTGGAATCTCTTTTCCTGCAGCTTGCATCCATTGCTCCGGGTCCTAGACTCTGGAGCAGCAAAAAACAAGCTTGCTCCCTCCTCAATATGACATTGGCATTGTAAAATTGTGTCCCTTATATAAAATGGCAAAATGAAGGTTTGCCATTTGGAATTTATACATTTTAAAAAATATTTTCAAACCATGGATTAAAAAAATACATTGGGCTGACTGTATTGAGATCCCTGACTCCTCTTTTCTGTACAGTACAAATGAGGAGCAATAGCTAGACAGCAATGAAGATGGTCTTCTTTTCAAATGTTTCCTCTTGTTTGGAGGAAGATAAAGGAAGCAGGATGCATGGTAAATGCAACCGTCATGATTTTCCCACATAGAGAATGTGCCATTGTGGTTCCTCCCAACTATTTTTTTCTCCTATCTCAAAGCACAGAAGTAAAAGTGATGATGGAGTTAATATGTCTGCATCACAGTAAATATGACACCGATAATGTCACTTTTTGTCCCCTACCAAGCAGCCGTAGAAAGTGATACCATAGGCAAGCTTGATTATTACTACATACTAATATATATAATAGGCTCTGCCTTCAGAATACAGGGCAATCTTCTCTTATGGATTTTAATGGACATAAATAATTGATGAAGCACTTTTACATTCAAAGGACAACCAAGAATGGCAACTATCTCAGAACATTTTAGCTTAGTGTAGGATATTATGTTGCATGTTTTATGTTGCAATTAAAATAGCAGTAAAGTAGAAAAGTGTGTGTATTTTTAATTTAAGCTTTGACTGGATAACTTTGGTGCAGCATCCAGATTTACACTAACAATCTAATGAACTTCAGTTTTTATATTATAGCAGAGTTTATTGTAAATGCACTTGAACACCATACTGCATTATATGATTCACTTAACATGTTTTCCTAATGCAACTCAAAACAGTTTAGATATCTTCTAGTCAGCCTTCACAACAGGGGACATCTTTCTTCATGATCACCAAGTTTACACACCGAGAAAGCAGTCACTAAAATCTACTGACAACTGCAAATAACCAAAAAAGTATTTATCTAGTTGTTTGCTAATCCTCTTATAACTTTAGATATCATGCAACATGTACACCTCTCCCTCCCTCCCCCCCTTTCTAGGATCAGTGAGGCAGTGAAGAAATCACTAACAATGGACTTACTGGTCTTACACCATCACCACCCCATTCTTCTTTACACTGTAACACATACAGTATTGTTTCATTTCCTTCAAAATATGATAGCCCAGCTTTCTAATTCTGCTGAAAAGGGTTCTGGTCATCTGTTCCAAAGTCTTGCTCTAGTGGCACTACTGACTAATATTTCAAAAGGGAAAAATGACAAGATCAAGCTTTTTCAGTAAGCATACCTATATTCAAAAAGGGCTAAGTATTAACTGATATAAAGCTAATTATGTAATTCACTCATTTACACCACACAAAATATACTCTTCCTTTAATATTCCTTCTAAGACAAAGAAGGAAATGACAATAACTCTCTAATTTCCACAACCACTATTTAAATGTTACAATTAAACAAAAACTTCAAAATGAAAGACAAAAATCCTATTATCATAAAATATCTTGTTTAAAACATTATTTTGTTGATCATATTAGGCATAGCTTGTATTATAATTAATAATAATAATAATAATAATAATAATAGGATTTATTTATATGTCGCCCAATCACTGGGAATCCGGGCGGCTTACAACAGAAGGGATAATAGACGGTTCCCTGCCCTCAGGTTTACAATCTAAAAAGACACGGCACAAAAGGAGAAGGGAATGGTGAGGGGAGGATCAGGTCCAGCATTCATCTCTCCCTCTGAGGCCTGGACCAAGGCAGATGGACAGGAGGGAGGGTTCTTCTTCAGGCTAGCCCTGGTGGGGCTTGGCCTGCCTGGTCAACTCCCTCACAGGCTGGAAGATGACAGTTATGGAGGGAGGAGTCTCTTCTTCCAGGCTAAACATTATAAACAATGGTGAAAATGTTTTACCAGTAGTAAAGCACATCTTTCCCCCCCAAAAATGCAAAAATAGGTTGAGATGTGAAGATATACACAAAAAACTGGGAAAAATGGGGGGAAATTCTGTTTCTGAATATAAGTGATTCTATCATAGTTTCAGCATAAGAATGTAAAAAGCTAATATTTAGTCTGACTCTCAGCTTGCAATACTATGCAGCCTTTCAGTCCATCAAATTACTCTATGCAATCCAAGCTTGAATATGTTACAAAAGCAGAGAGTAGGTGCACTACTGGAAAGTAGTAGTAATAGCAAATATTTACAGACAAATTTAACAAATTCGGCCAGTTTTGCAGGTAGTGGGGATGAGGAAGGGGCAAAAATATTTCCCTTACAAAATAGGACACAAATTACACTCTATGTCTTTGAAACAGTTTACCAAACTGAAAATATTGAGTGGCATATCCCATTATTCAAAGACATAGACATGTTAGTCTGTAGAATCAGTATGTAGAGAGATCTTGTAACAACTTTCAGACTAACTGAAAGAAAGAAGTTGGCAGCATGAGCTTTCGTAGACTTCAGTCTACTTCCTCAGAAGGATATTCCACTATTGTAATTCAGGTTACAAGCAATGGAAAGAGGGCAAATTGGGCTAATTCTAGCTCTCCCTTTTGTCCTCATACTGTTTTAAAGGGTTCCCCAACCATTCAAAAGAGATTTGAGGAGATGTAGACAGACAGGAATCATCTAAAAATGCCTTCATCCCTATTCGTCTGATGGACATCTTCCTTCAGCAGATACTCTCCAAAAACAAGAATTAAAAAATAAAAGGCAGAACAGCATACTTACAAGCAGAAGTGAATACTTACAAGCCTATATTATATTACAATGTAATAATATTATAGAATATAATAATCTTGAAAACATGGGAAAAGAAAACTGTTCAAATGTTTAAACATAAAAGTCACCTCTTTCCAGAGTAATATTGTACAGGATCACTGACCCAAGCCATTTTGGTGTAACTAACTAGCAATAAGACTTCACTCTTTGACCAATTAACAAGCATTCTTACTTTTATTTAGCCTAATTAATAAATCTACATTCCCCAAAATTTTTATTAATTTGTGGCTGCTCTTAGGCCCTGAAGTACCCTAATTATTTGTTTTAATTATCTTGCTTTTTTTAAACATACCAAGCAAGGCCTGTGCTGTGATTGTCTGCTGGTAAGGGAACAAAACACTGTTTGTTTAGTGTGTAGATGGCAAGAACTTATTTGCATCTGAAAGCAAGTATGGTGTCTGTAAGTAGCAGCATCATTATAAGCCATCAAATATCCAAAATTAGGTTGGTTCTGTGGTCACCCAAAGGCCTTTGAACACAACATGTAAATTTTCTCCAATCCTCTCTAATTTTACTGAATCAATTTCTTCTTAAGTGTAAGAAGAGAACAAGAATACTGTAGTGGTTTAAGTGTTGGACTACAACCCTGGAGACCAGGGTTCAATTCCTCACTCAGCCATAAAAAAAAAAAACCAGTAGGTGACCTTGAGTGAGTCACACACTCTCAACTTGAGAAAACCCCATGATAAGGTTGGCTTAGGGTCACCATAAGCCAGAAACAACTTGAAGGCACACAATAACAACAAAGTGAGAAAAGCTTTCACACGCAGTCAACAGCTTTGTCAATTACTGATATTAAACTATAAAGTTGTTTGATTAGATTAGTGCAACTGTCTATTTGCTGAAGCTGTGTCACATCACTTACACACTCACTTGCATTACCTCTGTGTTTCTTAGGTATGAAACAAGTTTTCATACTTTCAATTTCATAGGTGACTTGCCATCTATGAAAGGCATGGTTTATTACAGGTCCCTACTTGCTTCCTGTTCCACTATTCCACCAATAAGATCAAGCAGTCTATATCAATTTCGCATTAGTTTATTCATTAGAAATTACACACACTATTCACATGATTATATGTAATTTAAGAAACACAATCAATGGAAAAAATATGAGTGTCACAGAACTGACTTGCTATATACATTTTTAAGTTTATTAAGTGTTTGGGCCACATCATTACTGAAATATTTATTTATTTAGAGTATTTATATCCTGCTCTTCTACCATAAAGGCTCCCAAAGCAGTTTACAGATTACTATTTGACAGTTCCCTGCCTTCAGGTTTACAGTTTAAAAAGACATGACACAAAAGGAGAAGGGAATGGCAATGGTGAAGGAGAAGGGGATCAAGTCCAGCAGATACTGCCAGAAATGGCCCTAAGCAGAAATTGCCCTAAGATTAAAGCACTAGCACACATGACATAAGAAAAGAAAAGAAGCTAGAAGAAAATAAAGCATGGAATTCAACAACTGTAAGTAATTGGACAGGGGATTTATTTTTAGGAAAAATAAGTATCTGTCCCACACACAACCACTTGAAACTATGAAAAGAGGCTGTCAAAAATATGGCAAATATTCAGTACATATTTGGTAACACAGATGAATAACTCTGCCAAATAGAAAGTCTGAAAGTTTCTGTCAAAGGTAGTGGAGGTCCATAAAGACATTTATGCACAAAAAATGAGCAAGCCTATGATAGCCCAAGCACACCACTTTACAGGATATTGTCACAAAAGGACATGGTTTGTATAATGCAGTCTTGAAAATGGAATTTCTTTTACTCTGTCATTAAACCCACTTTATGATGTCCCTAAACTCTGAATCACAGACTAAGCACAAGACACACAGGTAGTGCTTTGATCACTATGAGCTGAAGCAGACTAGCGGCTAGGAGTGGCCTCTGGCTGCTCCAGCAGCAAACGGCCTATGATTGACTGAGGACCACAGCAACTGGACGGACTGTTCTCAAAGCAGGCCCCCACTGCAGTTCCAAATGAGCTGCCAGCAAGGAGTGGATTTCCACCATTGCTTTTGCTGCCAGGTTCGGGCAGCCTTAGGCAGCCTCAGAACGGCTTCCAAACCTTTCTGGAGCATGAGTCATCTGCATGCTACACCCTCAAAGTAGCCAGAAGCTGCTTCTTCTGGTCTGTCTGTTGTCGGCCTCTACTAACAAAACTCTTCTGTGCAGAGATTTATATAATTTTTTAATAATTTTTTATTTAAAAAAAGACATACAGACAAACAAAACATACCATTTTAAAATACTGCACAATTGTACAAAGCTTTAGTTACAATTAAATACATTTAGGTACACTTTCATACTCCTTCAATCACTGATTAAATTTTTTCCTTCGTTCTTCTCGTCATTCTTTCCCTTTCATCTCATCATCTCATCATAGAATCGTAGAGTTGAAAGAGATCTCCTTCCTTTCCTCCCTCTCCTTTTCTTTCTTCTACCTATCCCATCATCTTTTATAGAAAAACATCTTCATTCGAACTTCCCAGATATTTATATTTTTAATGTGTGGAATTTTAATTGTTTTTAAAGTTTTAAGAATTTACATTCTTTGGGAGCCCGCTGTGGGAGAAAGGCAGCATACAAAACAAACAAACAAACAAATCTCTTGTGCATATGCTTGACGCTGACACAGATGTGTCTGTGTAGGGGATCCTCTACAGCAGGGGTCAGCAACCTCCGGCCTGCAGGCCGGATGCGGCCGCGGAGGCCTTTCAGCTGGCCCCTGCGCAGTCCTGCCACCGATTGCCGCCCCGCTTCCTTGCCACTCCAGGCACCATTTTGTTTTTCTTTCTTTTTTAAAAAATTGTTTTATTATTAAAACAGTACATGAAAACACTATATACAAAATAACCATACATCTACTAAAACTAAAGAAAAACACAAAAAACAAAAATAAAACACGGGGCACGATGGGAAAGGTCACGCGAGACTTCGCTGGCATTTTGAAAAACAAAATGGCGGCGGGCCTCTAGGAGGCCCAGTGCGCCCCTGGAGCCCTCCAACAGGGCTCCGGCAGCCGCTCCGGGCCTCCAGGAGGCCCGGTGTGCTCTCTGCAGCCCTGTTGGAGGGCTCCGGTGGCCGCATCGGGCCTCTAGGAGGGCTCCGGCGGCTGCATCAGGCTTCCTGCCCTTTCCCTCCCTTCCCACGGCTGCGACAGCCGTGGGGAGGGAAGGAAGGGGCGGGGGTCCTCCTGCCCTTTCCCTCCCTTCCCGCGGCTCCAGGCAGCCGCGGGCAGGGCAGGAAGGGGTCCTCCTCCTCCTTCCCACCCTACCCGCGGCTGCCCTTCCTGTGGGGGAAGAGGAGGAGGAAGAGAAGGAGGAGGGAGGAAGGAAGGAGCAGGAGGAGGAGGGAGGAAGGAAGGAAAGAAGGAAGGAGGAAGAAGAGGAGGAGGAAGAAGGAGGAGGAGGAGGGAGGAAGGAAGGAGCAGGAGGAGGAGGAAGAAGAAGACTCTTTCTGAAGGTGAGACAGTGTGACTTTCCAAAGTGCATTTCTGTGTATTTTCGGTGCTTTTAATGCTAAAAGGTCTGCTTTAACAATGATTGTGGTTTCGGCCGAAGGGAAGAGCCAAAGGGAATGGCCTGGGACGGGTGCCCAAGCCCTTCCCTACGGCCTCCCTCCCCTTTGGCCGAACGGGCCCCTTGGAGCCCGTTCGGCCGAAGGAAGGGGCTGAGGAGGAGAGGGCGGGCACACACCTCCTCCTCCCTACAGGGCTTCGGCAGACCTGAGGTGTCCTTCGGAGGACACCTCAGGCCTGGCAAAGCCCCGAGGAAAGGAGCAGGGGCCATGCACCTGTTGCTTCTGCCCCTCACGGGCCCTTACTGGTCCCCAGCTGTCTCTGAGAGGCGGCTGGGAGCCAAGGAAGGACAGGAAGAGCAGGCGTGCGCCTGTCACCCCCTCTCCCAATCCCCCTCCCACTTCTAGCTGTCTGTCAGACAGTTGGAGGTTGGGAAAGGGAGCAGAGAAAGCCCCGCCCCAGAGGTTGGAAGCTCCACCCCTGGCATGCAGCTCCGCCCCTGGAGGGTGGAAGCTCCACCCCCGGCATGCTGCCCTGCCGCCGGAGGGTGGAAGCTCCTCCCCAGGCTTCAGCCCCCCAGTTGTCTGAGAGACAGCAACCCGGCCCCCGGCTCAAAAAGGTTGCCTACCCCTGCTCTACAGCCACTTCTGTTTGTGCTTCATATGCAGAAATTCAAACAAATAATATGTAAGTAGTAGCTACAGGCTAACAACTTACAGTAGAGACCTCACAAAGCATCTACTTTCTGATGACTGTACAATCACGGAGGCACTACTAATTAATTACATCAGCTATGTATCATTAACTGCTTTCCTAACTCATCTTCATTATGCTATTTAACCTTCTGTCTAAGGGCCCAAACAGATGGGCCAAATGAGGTGGCTTCTGGCCACTTTAGAGGCATGCTGTTTAAACAACGCATGCCTCCAAAGTGGCTGAAAGCTGTGCCAAAGCTGTGCTCTCGTCCTTAGGACTGGAGCAAAAAGGAGCTGGGATATTCTGACTCCTGGTGGTGCAGGTCAGCCTCTGCATCTATAGCCCGCCTTGGGAGCAGGCCGTGCAGACAGCAGAGTTCTGACTCACTTCTGACCAGAGCGGACTCAGTTCGCTCTTTGGTGCCCATCTGTTCCACCACCATTAGGTCAAACTAACTGCAATGTGGAATCTTCAAATACAGTGGGCCCTTGGTATCCACTGAGGTTTGGTTCCAAGACCCCCTGTAGATACCAAAATCCGTGGATGCTCAAACCACATTAAATACAACATGTAGTAAAATGGTGTTCCCTTTGATAAAATAGCAAAATCAAAATTTGCATTTTGGAATATACATTGTTCGTTTACTATTTTCAAGCCACAGCTGTTGAATTGGTGGATAAAGAATTCATGCATACAGAGGGTGGACTGTACCAATTTCCACCTTCTAAACAGTTAACTGCAGCCAGAGGTATAGGGGAGGTGTTTCACCAGAAGCACTGCTGAGAGAGTAACTTTCCTCTCCCTGTGTTATTTACCCAATGAATTCCCCATCAGAAGCTGCTATTTGTTCTAGTCCATAGTGGAAATACAGAAAGAACATGTTTTTTTAAATGTGGTTAAGTGAAACTACAGGTCCTGGCTCTGTGGATTTGAGGGCCATAATGTAATGAGACTTATACAACTCAATGACAGATAGAAATAAGTATTCATATTGTGGTCATACACTGACAGATTCTTTTAGATCTCTCTGACTGCATGTTCACAGGTTTATGCAGATGAATGTTTATTAATGTCTGGAACAGACAAAGATAAAGAGAAAACGTAAAGGATTATCTTCATATTTTCATTACTGAATGTAGTTGTGCAATAGAGTAACAGGGTCAGGTGCAGTGGGCAGTCAGTAAATAAGGGTAAATATGAAAATATCACCTTTCCACTGACAGATCCTATTGATATGCCACAACCTATGCTACATCTTTATGATTTTAAGACTTACAATAAAAGATGCAAGAGCAGAAGACAGCATAATCCTGCTCCATTTTTATGAGCTTTCCATCTCCTCAGCTATTCCCCAACTACTCCTCTACCTTCCTTTTGACCTTGAACCCACAAAAGCCCAAGAAACCACCCATGACGGGACAGCCAAAATATATTAACAATGGACCCATGTTTAAACAATGCACATTAAGACAGCTGATTCTCTACCAGTATTTCACTTTACCTCAGGAGTCCAGGGGAGGTGACTGTAACAGCAACTAATCCTGAGATGCAGAAACAATCAATTCTACAGCAAAATGTGTAGGCATGCAGGGCATTTTTTTCTTAACAGCCATTCTAGGCTAGCAGCAAAATATCCTCTTGTGATTCTCAGCCAAAAACAAAGATGAAGAAAGCAATTCAGGGACCTAGCCAAAATCCCTACTGTGTTTCCTGGCTGGGAAACATGGTAGGGTGCTCTGGTAGTTGTTAACTGAGAATGGCCTCTGCCATCTTGGGCCAGATGCCCAGCTTTCCATCTACTTCCTGTCTTAAAGAGCCATGAGTCCTTAATACAAAACAAATCAGAAAATAAGTGGCCGCTGGACACAAAATCCTCCCCCAAGATGTAACCAGCAGGCGTAGTTCATTAGCTAAGTTACTATGGCCCCGTACAGACAGGCCCTGAAGGACGCCCTCATCACGTGCGAGGGGCGTCCTCGTTGTGCGGCGCCGGACAGACGGCACGTGTAGCGATGATGTCACTGCTGCGCAGCCTCCAGATGGAGTCTGCGCAGCAGCGATGTGCTCGTGCCATCACCAGATGTTTGCGGCGGCGCAAAAAGGAGCCGCTTTTTAGCAGTCTTTTTTTTTCTTTTTTTTTTTTTTTTTGCATAGTTACGCCGTGCAATTTGGTTGCTGTGGCACAGCTACGCAGCAAAGAGAGGCAGCTCCCGGCTGCCTCTTCCTGGCACTCTGTACCGCGCCCTTGTTACTCTAATTCAGGAAGCAATGTGGCTGAGGCTGAGTACTTATTATGCAATGTGTTTTTAACATGCCATGAGCCAATGTAAGAAATATTAAGCAATTTTATTTATTATATATATTCCCAATTTGGTCCTGAGATAAAATGCAGTTATTTCCACATTTCTAACTGTTATTGTGGTCACAACCTAAGATCAAGCAAGTGCCTATGTGGAAAGGATCACATTTGCTCAGAAAACCATTCTTTCCTGTAAACCTTTTGCAGAATTTCTATTATTCTTTTAAAATGTTAGATGTCGTTTTCTTACAGTTATAATCTCTATTCTAAGCATCTTACATAAACAATTCCAGTGCAAATTCCTTAATGAAGCTGACAGTATTACAGCCTTCCTCCTGCCTACACACTAGTAGCAATCATCCACATTAATTTTAAACCTTTTTAACCACAAAGCAAAACCAATTTGCTTCACTTTCATTCAATAAGGCTTGGTTTATAAACCATGAAAAAAGCCAACTTCATAAAAACTTTTTAATTTGTCATCTCCTCCAGAAGCGACTTGTATTTACTATGCCTGGAAAGATAGTATTTGAAAACCTGTAAATACCAATTATGAATCATCTGTTTTGTTGTTGTTGTTGTGTGCCTCCAAGTTATTTTTGACCTATGGCAACCCTAACTCAAATTATCATGGGGTTTTCTGGGGCTGAGAGTGTGTGACTCACCCAAGGTCATCCAGTGAATTTCCATGGTTGAACAGGGAATTGAACCCTGGTCTCCAGAATCATAGTACAGCACTCTAACCACCACAGTGTATTTGTTATTGTTGTTGTGTGCCTTAAAATTATTTTCATGGTAAACCTAACACAGGGGTTTTATAAAGCTGAGAGTGTGTGACTTGCCCATGGTCACCTAGTGGATTAAAAACACATCATATGAAATCAATATAAATAAGTTCTCTTTGCTTCTAATGCACAGGAAAAATGTTACTTTACCCACCAAAATTATGTGCTAGAATGGGGCTGGATAACTGTCAGAGGAATAAAGGGCTATACAGATTGCCCCTAAGGGGCAGCACGCAGCTGCCCCTTTCCTGGCCAGATTGGGGCTGCAGCAACCTCACACCATGGTCTTGGGAAAGCGCAAACAGGAGCCGCAAAAAACAGTGGTGCAGTTTTATGATGTCCCTTCAGTGCTGCATCATGTGGATGTAGCGCCGGAGGTGTGTCATGATGGCACGCGCCATCTGGACCAGCATGCACCAAAATGGTGCCATGGGGTGGAGTTAGGGCATCCAGCGTGAGGATGCTGTACCCTGACTCAGTTCACAGGCCGGCATTTTCTGCCAGTCTCTATAGGGTCTAAGTTCCTTGGCCCTTAAGAAAATCTAGCCCACATGTACACCTGCACGCTCCAAAATCATTTCCCACCTGCAATGCTCTACACATTCCTTCTAGGAATGGATCAATGCTCTTATGAGTAAAGATTACAATGGCTTCCCGGTTCATTATACACATTTCAACACAGACCGCATCCTCAGGGTGGCGTCCTACACTCATCTATTCTCCCCACCAACAGGCTAGTTTCCAAGGCCAAAGTGGTCTTGCCACCTTATTTCCATACCCAATGGCTATGTCTTTGTCCACAAACGACCATAGTTAAAACTGGACTTACTATTCCATCCACAAAGGATTATGAATTTGAATTGACGTTCTGAAATACCTATGGCATATGTATGTCTGTCCCTGGCTTCCACTTCACCAAAAGCATCTGAGGAAGTAGACTGAAGTCTACGACAGCTCATGCTATCAACTTCTTTCTTTCAGTTAGTCTCAAAGGTGCTATAAGATCTCTCTACATACCTTCCAAAGACCTGGGTCTCTTTACCTTAGATAAAAACAAGAGGATGCTCTGAGAGCAATGTATACAATTTTGTATGACATAACGGGAATAGGGAGAACTTTTGGATCTCTCATCCTACAATAAGGAGCTATCTAACAAGCTGAACAGTGGGAGAGGCAGAACAAAAAACAGAAGGTTTTCACATTGTACATAGTTAAAACTACAAGACTCTGTACTGCAGTGGCCCCCAAACATTGCCCTTTAAGAGATTTTTGACTGCAGCACCCAACATGGCTGAGGTTTATGGAAGCTGAAATCCAAAATCTCTTAAAGAGCACAGTTTAGGGACCACTGCTCTACTGCAAAATGTTAACCTGGACAACTGCAAAGGAGGATTAGTTAAATTCATGGAAGATAAGGCTAAGAATGATTACTAGTCAGAACTGTTATAAGGTAACACAGGTATCAGAGACAGTGTGCTTCTAAATACATTGCTAGGGAGCATAAATAGGAGCACACTATTATGTTCACATCCTTGTTGCAGCATCTGGCTCAACACTGCACAAACAGGATGACTGATTTAGCAGGACTGTTCTTATGTTGTTATTAATGTTGTATTACTTACCCATTTAGAGCTTCAAGATAAATAAAACAACTCAACAATTTAGTAAGAATGGATGCAATCTTCAAGCATTAAACTGGCAACTTTTAAATCAAAACATACATGTAAAAGACTATGAACCAAATGCCAAAAACTATATTAATGCTTAATTAAGGCCCTATGCAGACCAGTCACTAAGGCTGGCTTGGGGGCAGAGACGGGGTGTGGCATCCACATGCCCCGACTCCACCCCAGGATACTATGGCACTGTGCACTGCTCCATACAGTGCTCCTCTGGCGCTGCATCCACAGAGTCAAAGGAGCACCTTAAAGCCAAGGTGCAAAAAGGAGCAGATCAGGGCTGTGGCGTAAGGTTGCCACGGCCCCAATCCAGCGCAACTGAAGGCGGCTGCAGGCCGTCCCTTAGGGGCAGTTTGCACAGCCTCTACCTTCACAGACTTTATAAAGTGATAAAAAGGAGGAAAACCTAACTGCTTTGAGTATTGTTTAGTTCTGGTTTCCTTTTTCAGTGAGAAACTTAAGAATAGCATTTCTAAGGTATCTCAAGCCCAAACATGTTTTGGGGAGACGGATAAATGCTGCATGTGCATGTCGCCCTCATAATAAAGAGCTAAGAAAAAGTGTGTTAGATGACATCATATTCTTATTGGAAATCATTTAAGCAGACCAGAGGAATGTTAATTATGGAATTATCATCGGGTTATTAGTTGGAAGTATCGTCACATGGCATGTAGTTCAAAGCTCAGTATTCCTTATAACAACTCCTTAAGAAAGACCACTATTTTTATTTCAATATTTTGCAAATGATCAGCTGACACAAAACAGTAATTTGCTAAAGTGATTTGCCAAGGCACAATCTGAATTATCTCATGCTCTCAGCCACTCTGCCGCACAGGTTCTGCAGTTAGGCTGTAGTTCTAACACACACTCTTCTGGGCCCACTGGAAAAACATTGGGATGGGGGGAATGAAAAGCTCCTTTAGGTGATTTTTTTTTGGGGGGGGGGGCTTTCATACCTCTAAGCCTGCCTCTAACCCCTGCATTCCTGACTACACATAAAAGTCAAGTGTCAATCCTTTCCTCTCCAAGTTCCACTGTCTGAAATGACACACAGCAAACAAGGAAAGGGCACCATATATTTGGAAATATCTCCCTAGGCAGGCTTGCCTAGCATTCACACATCTCCCTTCATATATCTTTTGTTTTTATTTTCCTCAGCTTTTCAACCACTGGGTTCTTTAACTGCTGCATTATGATTTTGTCTCTTTCATGATTGTATTTTATTTCTTTTTGAAATTTGAAAACTCTAAGTAGTGGAACAATTTTGTAAAGTAACAAGTGTGTGTGTGTGTGTGTGTGTGTGAGAGAGAGAGAGAGAGAGAGAGAGAGAAAACGCACATGCCTATTGACTTATGGTAAGAATTTTACAACATATACAGTTGCCCCTACACATCTGCGGCTTTGACTGGAGTGTAGCTTTGGCGTAGCTTCTGACCTCTTAAGATGTGTGTGTCATTTATACAGCATACCTCCAAAGTGACCCGAAGCAGCTTTATTTTGGTCTGTCTGTTCGGGCCCATAATATAGCATACATTCCCAATTTTTTCAGTTATACCAGGAGATAAATTTAGTAAGCAATTTTTATAGCCAAGAAGGTATAATTGCTTCATGATTAAAAGGCATTTATGTTTATTTCCAACAAAGTAGCTGTGCACCAGGTAAACTGCATAAGGAGGATTTCTTGTTATTTGCCATCAAATCAGCTTTAATTTATGATGATTCACTGAATGAAAGGCTTCCATGAGCCCCAGTCACTAACAGCCACTCTCAGGTCTTAGAAACTCAGGCTTGTGGCTTACCTGATTGAATCAATTTGGTCTTCCTCTTTTCCTATTACCTTCTACTTTGACAAGCATTATCCCCCCCCCCCCCGCAGATACCAAAAACTGCAGGACCTCATGTCCTGTTGTCCCCAATGGCAGTGCATGCATGTGCCATGCCACCATTAGGGACCTGTAATTGATATGCAATTGATATGAAGTCTGGACTTTACACAAAGCCCTACCAATATGATGAATCAGGAATATACTTTTTTCCTAAATTCCATAAATAAACAAGCTATATATTTCCAGGACTGTGCCCATTACACTGACTACAAATGTTTAGATCAATTTTGATCACAGTACTGATCTTGTCATTCGATTCTCTCGACTCCATCATTTTGGATTTCACTGCTTTAAATGAAAAGTAGCATAAGAAAAAAGGGGGAGCAAAGGCCAAGGTTTAGTTTTTACTCAAACTCAGAATTACAGAATTGCCAAAAATGGTAAAAATGAAGGTTTAACAACAATAGATTTTGAAAATATACCTGGTCTGCTAACCTCCCTGAGCCATTCAGCAGTTGTTTTAGAGCACTTTACTCTGTAGTAGTTGTATTGAACATCCAGGAAAAGAAATATGTGATTAATTATCACCACACTATATCATGTTTATGGAGGGGAAACAATACTATTTTGAACCTAGAACGCTTAGAAACTAGGCCATATCATCCTTAAGGCAATGAGAACTATTTGACAAGAACAGTCCTACTCAAATACATCCCTTTGATCCATATTTTTCTACACAGTAGCAAAAGTCAGATATTACTCTTCTCACAGATGTAACCAATTCATTCCTTTTGTATGTTTTACCCATGCCCATAAATGTTTATTCTTTCCCACAACAGAAAACAATGTTTCCCATCTCCACCTGGGTGTCAGCTGTTTCTTATTCAGTCATTTGTGGGACTTCCAAATATGCATTCCAGTCTAAAGTATTCCCACATATGTCACTGCCTAGAAAAAAGTTATTCCATTTTTTTTTGTTTATAGTTTTTTGTGTTTTTTTCGGGCTATGGGCCATTTTCTGAAAGAGTTTATTCCTGATGTTTCGCCAGCATCTGTGGCTGACATCTTCAGAGAATGCTGGCATGGAAATGAGTGAGGTATATATATATTGTGTGACCTCAGGGTGTCTATTGCCATTCAACAACAGACCAACACAGAGATTAACATGTAAACCACTTCCTCTCAACCCAGGGTCACCCAGTATATATAAACCTCTCACTTTCATGCCAGCATTTCTCTGAAGATGCCAGCCACAGATACAAGTGAAACGTCAGGAATAAACTCTTCCAGAACACGGCCACTTAGCCTGAAAAACCCACGAAAACTATGGATGCCAGCTGTGAAAACCTTTATGACTTCATTTTTTATTTTTATTTTTAGTTTTGTTTTAGCTATTATGAAATAATATCAAACCATGGACAGGCAACTTTTAACACAACTACTGAAAATACAGTTGTTAAACTTTGCATTATCCAAAGGCTCAAGGCCTTCTTGTGCTTAAATGGGAATATGCAAGCAGGTATATTTAAACTGCCACACCACTTTAAGCCTCATTCAATTACTTTTAGTACCAAAATCATGTTTTGTTAAAGAAGCATTCTACAGCACTATAACCTTATGAGTTGTAAATAATGTTCCTGAGTTTGAGTCACTCATCATGTGCAGGTTTCAGAAGGCTGCTTTTTAACAGATAAAAAGTAACTGGAATAAAATTGTCCCCCAACATTATCTGCATGTCTTTTTTATGCAAAGAAGGAGCATTGATAGCTACTTAAAACAAGCATTCCACCTCATTTGAATGTATGCTTTCTAGATCGAGGTGTTTGGGAACTGCATCTTCTTCTTGATGTTTGTGTATTGCAGTGTACACCTTTGGGCATGAAACATTTTATATCCGTAATACATTCTCATTGGGATCAACAAATACTCCAGGTGAAGGCACTCCACTTTTATCTGACCGGGTGAGAATTAAAATTACAAATAGAAAATCATTTTAAAAGAAATGTGAGTAATTTCTAAAATATAGTAAAAATTGCATTTTCCATTTCACATCCATGGAGAAAATTCAGAAAATTTGAGCCCAGGATGTATATAAATTGCAAGGCAAGAAGAAGATTCTCTTCTTCTTTAAAGATATCTTAATTTACACAAAGCAATATCCAGTATTTCATATTGCTAAAGCTCTTGATTGCTACAGCTGCCTGGGACCAATTCATTCCTACATAGAGAAAAGTGTCTAATTGGGAGAAAGTGACACTTTACATAGATCTGGAACAAACTGCTGTAATTTTCTAATTCTTCAAATAATAGTTCCATGCCAGCCTGCCCTAATGAATCTAGCATTGCCAGACATTGCAACATAGCCAGGAACTTTGCCACGCTGCTTTCACTGTCACTTTCTTTAGGCCCTCTCCTTTCCCTATCTCATTATGATGCAACTCCAATTAATCACATCCCAGAATTGTGTCTCTATTTTCCATGAGATGATTCAGGAAATGACAAAATTATGTGGCCTCTTAAAAGTAAGAATCCCAGATGTAGGTTATAGTTGTCACCTGCCAAAAAGATTTATTTTGCCAGTAATGCAACTATTGAACATCTTGTGGTCCGAAGGCCTAAATTCTTATTCTTGTACAAAATCTACTGCAGCTTCTCAGACATTCAACATCTTCAATTTCTGGACCTTGTCAGCACAAAGCACTTTTGTTAATTTCCTAATAACCTGGTGCATTCTTCCCCAACATTCTTCCATATATGTTGGACTCCAAGTCCATAATTTCCAAACTCCGCAAAGATGTTGGCTGTGTTCAATGGAATTGTAATCCAATGCCTATTTTAGAGAAATCTATTCAATCAAGACTGTAAATGGCAGACAGAAAAGCTACTCACCCTTTAAAGCCACTAATGTATCAGAATGCCAAACTTATCCTTGGCCATAATGGTGGCCTATTCAGTCTATGCATCTATTCAGTCGGCCCTCCATATCCACAGATTCTTTATCTATGGCTTGGAAATATTAAAAAATATACAGTTTGCCCTTTGTATCTGTGAGCTAGGATGGCCCTGCCCCATTCTCCCTAATGGTGACACATGCATGTGGCTGCACTAATGTGGCCATGCAAATGGCCATTAAAAACAAGGGGACTTGATTTTTGGCATCCATGAAGAGGGATCCAGAACAGAACCCCTGCAGATATGAAGGGTCAACTGTATAAATTTTAAAAAAAAGACTTGATTTTGCCATTTTATATAAGGAATATCATTTTACTATGGCACTGTATTTAATGGAGCTTGAGTATCTGTGCATTCTGGTATCTATGAGCAGTCCTGGAATGAAACCTCAATGGATACCAAGGGCTCACTGTACTGGTTGCTTTCAAGCCTTGAAAGTACTTCCCTCAAAATATGCTCCAGAGGAGTAAATACAATATGATCTGCTCTTATATTACCAGAACAGAATAAGTACTATTTTCTTGCTGCTCCATCGATGCTACTTCAGTCCTCTCTGTATGAAGGAGATGGGCTGAAATATTATTTTGCATATACCCTATCACCTTATCAGAGGTCATGCAATAAAAGAAACAATTCTTGTCATCAGTTAGTTTCTGCAGTGTAATTTCCTGCAGAAACCATATAGTTCCAATATTGTAACAGAAGCCAAGCCTTTAGAAACAGGTACTCAAATACAGTGGACCCTTGGTATCCACTAGAGTTTGGTTCCAGGATCCTCCTGTGGATATCAAAATCTATGAATGCTCAAATCCTATCATATGCAATGAGGCAGTGAAATGGTGTCCATTATATAAAATGGCAAAATCAAGGTTTACTTTTTGGAATTTCCTTTTCTGGAATATTTCAAGCCATGGATGATGGAATCCAGAGATATAGAATCCATGGATACAGAGGGCTGATTGTACATCTGTGGAACATCCAAACTAGCCAGTTTATTCAGTGCAAGCTAGAGCCAAGCCTTAAAACTAAAGTCACCCATTCAATGCTTCTACACATTTTTCCTTTCTGAACTGCTACTGCAGATGTGTTTAAGGACCTTTCTCCAATGCCTAGCTATTTGTAAGGGGGAGAGTTTGCAGATGATACCAAATTAGGAGAGTTAGCAAACAGCCCAGAGGAAAGGATCAGAATTCAAAATGAACTTAACAGATTAGAGAGCTGGACAAAAACTAACATAACAAATTCTAACATGGAGAATGTAAGGTACTACACCTAGGCAGAAAAAATGAAATGCACAGATATAAGATGGGTGTCATCTGGCATGACAACAATACTCGTGAAAGGGATCTAGGAGGCTTAGATCACAAGCTGGACATCAGTCAACAGTGTGATGCTGCAGTTAAAAATGCCAATTCAATTCTAGGAAGCATCAATAGGAGTAGAGTGTCTAGACTAAAGAAAGAAATAGTACTATTCTATTCTGATTTGGTAAGATCTCACCTGGAATACTGTGTCCAGCTCTGGATACCACAATTCAAGAAGGATATTGACAAGCTGGAGCATGTCCAGAGGAAGGTAAACAAAATTATAAAAGCCATGCCCTATGAGGAGTTGGTATGTTTATCCTGGGAAAAAGAAAGTTAAGAGGGGATATGGTAGCCATTTTTAAATATTTGAAAAGGTGTCATATTCAGAATGGAGCAAACTTGTTTTGTGGGTGCCAGAGATTAGGACACAGAGCAATGGATTCAAACTACAGGAAAAGAGTTTCCACATCATCATCATCTACTTATATCCGTCCTTTCTCCTAATATAGGGACTCAAGACTAATCCCAAAACATTAGGAAATACTTCCTGATTGTAAGAGCTGTTCAACAGTGGAATACACTGCCACTGAGGGTGGTGGAGTCTCCTTCTTCGGAGGTTTTTAAACAGAGGCTGAATGGCCATCTATCAGGAATGTGTAGATTATGAATTCTGGCACGGCAGGGGGTTGTACTTGAGGTCTCTTCCAACTCTGTAATTCCATGATGCTAAATCCTGCTTCCCTAATGTTTCTTCCCAGAAGTATACTGGTCTCATAGATTACCTTTCTATCTAGTATCCTTCCAGAAAGTTTAGCTCTTTGTCCAGAATTCCTATGTCAAAAACATTTAGGTGATCCCCTTCTGATACTTAAACATCAAAACTCAGCCTAGAAAAGATCTAGCACAAGGAGAAAGACAGTGTGAATAACAACGTCAAGAAGCTGAAAAAGACTAGAAGTAGAAATAAAGAGGAAAATGTACTTTATAAACAATTGCTTGGCTTCTTCAGTACAGTAATTCCATCACCTGCTGACTCCCTCTATGAATATAAGAAAAGGGGTGTGTAGAAAGGCTAAGACAATCACTTCCTACCCATACCAGACCTGTAATTCTCTGTTTCTAGGCCAATGTGATTATAACTGGAGATATTAAATAAAATGAATGGCTCTAAGCGCATACATTTTAACTTTTGTAAAAACTGGTAGCCTGAGTTGCAAAATGGTTAAGAAAACTACCAAGTCAATTAACCCCAGGACTGCCAGGTCACAAGCAGACCACAGATTTTCCCATAACAGTTCTGCTACTGGGTTTGGGAATCTTCTTACTGCCAAATCTACATACAGTCTCCGACTTCGGCATCCTAGCTGTGAGTTGCTCAACACAATTCCTTCCTACTCCCTTAAAAACACGACAAGGCCTAACATCAAGTGGATCCCCTTCTATTCTACATTGTAAGGCTTACAGAGTAGGGATGGGCAGTTTGTGGCCCTCCAAGGACTGCAACTCTGACCATCCCTCACTATTGGCTAGAGCTGATGGAAGGTGCATTCCAACAAAATCTTCAAGACCATAAAGTGGCCAACAAAGTTTAAAATACCCTCTCCAAACAATCTGTGCCATAATTCTACACATTTAGCTCTGTGTGTGTTTGAATCCTCAACAAAAATATTGTCAAAAATGTCAATATTATTTAGGCCTCTTCTTAGCACTCTTCAATCCAGAGAATTCTGCATACGTTAAAAATAATTTAAAAAGCAAACATCTGAAGTCAAATTTTACACCTTTCCAGAAAAAATCAATAATGTCTCTCTTCACCAATAATTTTCCCACATTCATTACAAGCAAACTAAAGCCATATTACTAGTTAAAATTGTATTAAAGTCTTCCCTGTGTCTCTGCTATCATAACTTCTTCTTCTCTATTAGATTACTACATAAATTATGGAAGTAAGGTTTCTTATGTTGTACTCAGGAATATGCTTTTTAGTTTTTACCTTACAATCCAAAGAATTAGCTAACCAAAGGTAACTGTCACACCACAACAGAAAGGATACCAACTTTATTACAGTCTTTGGGACATTTTGTTTTGGAAGCATTAAGGTAAGGCATTTCAGAACTCTTTAACTGTGCTAAATCATATAAATCCATGTTATTTATATAGTGTGTTTTCTCTCCTTTCTACTGTTGCTGTTACACACTTTCCCATTAAATCCAACTTTTCAAACCAAAGTTTGCATAAGGTACCCAGTACCTTGACACAGTGTTCTCAGGAAAGGATAAAAACTGTTTATGCTCGCTTTGAGAAACAGCCATTGTCAACAGTGCCAGCAAAGTCAATGGGCCCACTAACATTGTATCACATTTCATGTCAGCTCAGTAAAAGTCTGGTTCAATTCAACCTCCATTAGATTGCACTACGAATATGCCTTTTCCCTCCCACTCATTCACTTCCCATCCATTGTGCCTGTCTACCAGAAATAGCACATACAGACATAATGCCAGATTCTACACAGCTCTTCCCTCACCTTTCTAACAACTCCCAAGGAGGTGAAACAAGCACTCTAGACATGTTTCTGATACTCCAAAGCCTTCCACCCTTGAGTGTGTGTATTTGCTAAAACTCACAATACAGCAAGCAATCATAGTGTTTTGAGCCTTAAACTGTGACTCTGGAGACCAATTCCAATCCCAACTTGGCCATGTAAACCCACTGGGTGACCTTGGGCAAGTCAGTCTCTCAGCCTGAGATGATGGCAATGGCAACCCCCCTTGGAAGAAACATGCCAAGAAAAACACTTGATAGTTCCGCCTTAGAATCGCCATAAATCGGAAATGACTTGAAGGCACACAACAACAACAAAGTGCATACCTGTTAAATCCTGGTCCTATAAAGATTTCCATTCTCATGCACCTCTTACAGTACTATTCCAACTAACAGCATGCAGAGAGGGATTGAAATAATTGGTTCCAATTCTTTCTGTTGCTGTTCTCTTAAGCTTCTCCTCCAGCAGTTCCCACACAGAGAGTTTTGCAACAGAGCACTGCAGTGGAAGCAGGTCCTTAAAAGTCCTTTCCTCCCCCCTTTGCAAAAAAGAAGAGAGGATGGGAGCCCAAGGAGGGATCCTTGGTATAAAAACAAGGCCCAGAAAGACCTTGGGACATAACAAAAATTCAGACAGAGCCAGGTGCTGCTGGGGTTGGGCGCTAGATTGACAGAACAGTTGCCTGCTTGGCTTTTGGAGGTTATGATAGACATTCAAGGATGCAAGTCAGATATGAGCAAGAGGAATAATACCTGGAGAAAAAGTCAGTTTTTCCTTAACTATATTGGGGCTGTTTTCAATAAACAGGAAAAGGGAAAGATGGTAAATGGGGAGGGATCCTTGAGGAAAGTTCTTGTTGTGTGACTTCAAGCCATTTCTGACTTATGGCAACCCTAAGGGGAATCTATCATGGAGTTTTCTTGGCACATTTCTTCAGAGGGGGTTTGCCATTTGCCATCCTCTGAGACCAAGAGAGTGTGACTTGTCCAAGGTCACCCAGTGGGTTCCCTGGTCTCCAAAGTCCTGGTTCAGTGCTCAAACCACTACACCATGCTGGCTCTCTTGTTTATCTAAAAGAAAAGGCTCTAGTTTAAAAACAAAAACTTGATTCTGGCTCAAAGGTAAACAGGGGTTGAGCCCCACCAGAGCCAGAAAAGCCTTGGCAGAGGATTGGTGTGGGAAGGAGGCACAGTGTGAAGCAAAATCCGCTAGTCTCCCCAGAAAGAAGGAAAAGGAGAAGAAGAATGGAAAGGCGTCCGCCCGGGTGTGGCAAAGAGATGGGAAGAAGCATCTCACTGAAGTGTGGCTGCAAAAGTGCCCAAGGGGCGACCCAGGTCTGAGTAAAGGGGGGACAGCCAGGGTGATCAGACATCCTCCTTTTTCCAGGACATGTCCTACATTTCAACCTTCTGTTCAGGAGGAATCCCAAAAAATCTCCATTTTGTGCACATCTAAGAAGCATGAATTTACATTTATATTAGTGTTTTTAGCTTTTATATTGTCATGTCCTATATTTTCCTTGAAGGTCCTACAGTTTGCAGTTATGACATCTGGTCACCTGGCCAAAAGAGGCCTGACTAAAGAGGGGGGAGAGCCAAAAGCAGAACCAAGGGGGTGACCCACAAATAGACCAGAGCATGAAGACACAGGGGGGGGGGGGAGAAATTGAGGGGGTTCAAGGCAGTTCCTCTTTGTCTTCAAACATTCAAAAAGCCCTTAAAAGCTGGAGCCATGAAGGGGAGACGGCCTGAGAGAGCTCCCCTTGCCCTGAAAGGGCTCTTTCTGACACTTTAATGCACACAAACTTTGTTTCATGCACAAAATTATTACCAATATTGTATAAAAATACCTTCAAGCTACATGCATATGGTGTATATGAAAGAAAACATAAATGAATTTTGTGTTTACACTTGGGCCCCATCTCCAAGAAATCTCATTGTGCAAATACCAGTATTGCAATATCCCCAAACAGTCCTGGTCCCAAGCATTTTGGATAAGCAAGACCCAACCTGTATTGAAATCTTTAAGGTACCACAATGGGAGACGTCACATAGCAGGGTAACCAGATGCCATGACCGCAAATGCACTGCAAAATGTAGGACCTCCAAGAAAAATGGAGGGTGTGACCAAAGAAAAGCTCAAAACACTCATAGAAATAAATGTAAACCCATACTTCTTAGCCATGTTCAAAATGGAGGACGTTTTGGACATCCCTCCTGAACAGATGGTTGAAATGGAGGGCATGTCCCTGGAAAAGGAGGATGTCTGGTCACCCTGTTCTCGGAGGGCATCAGGGTGACTCTCTCTCTCTCTCTCACGTCCAAGGTCCCTGTTTGCAGCTGTTTCTTGTAGGATGACCAGAGATCCCCAATGCAAAGGACGACAAGCACCTAAAAAATGTAGGCCCTTCAAGAAAAATGTAGGACGTGATTGCAGAAAAGCTCAAATCAACACTCCTGAAAATATAAATCCATGCTTCTTAGTCATGCTCGAAATGGAGGGCATTTTAGAATCCCTCCTGGACACAAGGCAGAAATGGAGGACATGTCTCTGGTCTGCCTGGTTTCTTGGGTTCATCGCCTTACTGCCACAAGCAGCATGCCCAGATGTCCTAAAAAGGAGAACAAAGCACTACAAAAAGGAGAACCAGCAAGCAAAATGGAGGACAAAACCAGATATAAAAAGCTCAAAACACTCAGATCAATATAAATCCATGCGTCTTAGTCCTGCTCAAAATTGGGGTATGTTTTGGACAGAAGGCTGAAATGGGGGGCAAGTCCTGAAAAGGGGGCTCTCTGGTCATCCTGGTTTCTTGGGTTTCTCTCCCTTTTCTGCCCACAAGCAGATGATCAGATGTCCTCACCGCAAAAGAGAACATGGCACCTCAAAAATGTAGGACATTGAAGAAAAACAGAGGACACGACAAAAGGAAAGCTCTAAACAACACTGCTAGAAACATAAACCCATGCTTCTTGGAAATGCTCAAAATGGAGGACGTTTTGGACACTGCTCCTGGACAGAAGAAGGCTGACATGGAGGACAGGTCCTGGACATGGAAAAGAAAATGTAGGACATGACCAAACAATAGCTCAGAACACTCCTATCAATATAAAACACTCCTATAAATCCACACTTCATGGGAATGCTCAAAATGGGGGACATTTTAGGACTTGGAAAAGGAAATGTAGGACAAACTAAAGAAGCTTGAAACACTCATCATAGGCTTTTTAATCCTGTTCAGAAGGCAGCTGACATGGAGGGCAGGTCCTGGCAGAGGACATGGAAAAGATAATGTAGGACATGGTCAAACAAAAGCTCAAAACCACCCCTATCAGAAGAAACCCATGCTTCTTGGGAATGCTGAAAATGGAGGACGTCCTGGACTTCCCTCTTGGACAGAAGAAGGCTGATATGGAGGGCAGGTCCTGGAAAAGGACATGGAAAAGGAAATGTAGGACACGGCCAAATTAAAAGCTCAAAACACTCATAGGCTTCTTAGTCCTGCTCAAAAATGGAGGACGTTTTGGTCATCCCTCCTGGACAGAACAAGTCTGACAAAAAGGACATGGAAAAGAAACATGACCAAATAAAAGCTAAAAACACTCCTCCCGATAGAAACCCATGACATGACCTTCTTGGGAATGCCCCAAATGGAGGACGTTTTAGGACACGGAACAGGAAATGTAGGACAAGACCAAAGAAAAGCTGAGAATACTCCATCTATCAATCTAAAACGCTCCCATAAACCCATGCTTCTTGGGAATGCTCAAAATGGAGTGTCCCCTGGACTGAAGAAGGCTGACATGGAGGACATGGAAAAGACAATGTAGGACATGGTGACCAAAGGAAGGCTCAAAACCCAGGCTTCTTGGGGGGAGGATGCTCCGTTGTGGCCCCGACCTGCTCCTCCTGGAGGGCACTCACGTTCTCGGCGTCCCTCTCGTTGACGGTGGGCAGAGGGGTGCGGGTGGACATCTTGCGGCCAGGGCCAGGGCCGCCCACCGGCAGGCAGGCAGGCAGGCAGGCAGGGAGGCCTCTGCGGCGGCGGCGGCGCCGCTGCTGCTGCCTTCTCCTCCTCCTCCTTCGGCTCAGGCTCCCGCCGTCCTTGCCATGGCGGCGGATGCTGCTGCTGCTGCTACGCCCAAATAGTCGCCGCCGCCGCCGCCGCCCCCTGGACCTGGACCTGGACCTGGACCTGGATGGCGGCGGCGATGGTGGTCCTCCTCCCTCAGGGCCCTGGGTTGCCCCTCCTGCTCCTCCTCCTGGTCTCCCTTTCCCCTCACAGGAGGCCAGGCTAGCAGGGCTTCCTCAGCGCATCCGCCGCCTCTGGCTCCTCCTCCTCCTCCTCCCTCTTAGGCCTCAAAAAGCCCCGCTCTTTCCTGGGGAGGAGGAGGCCCTTCCCAGGGAACGGACGCTAGGGGCGCCTCAGAGGCCTACTCTGAGGAGATGTGGCTCCTCTCCCGCCTTCTTTCCATCCAATACAAGGAGAGGCGGGAGACAAATAAAGACCTATTATCCTCATCATTAGCATTATTATTCCATCGACGACGCCGCCCACAGCCCCCTTCCGCCCCATCATGCCTCTTTCCCTCCGCCTCTTTCACCCTTTAGGAAAAGAGACCCATTTCTGCACCACAAACTGGATGGAGGTTCATTTGTGGGGCTTCTAAATATGCCTTACAGTCTCTAAAGGACTCCCACAAAACAGCCTTCCCAGATCTATTCTTTTTTCTTTGTTTATGCTTATTTTGAGGGTTTCTCAGGCTCTGTGAGTTTGTTATTCCTGACGTTTCGCCAGTGTCTGTGCCTGGCCTCTTCAGAGAATGCTGGCATGGAAGAGAGTGTGTGTGGGGGGGTGTCTGTCTATATATATATATATATACACACACATACACACACACACACACACACAGTGTGACTGGGTTGGGAGGAGTGATTTCCATGTTAATCTATATATTGTTCTGTTGCTGAATGGCAAGGCCTCAAGGTGGGAGGATATACTAGGAGGACTTGTGTCTGTTTAATTAGAGATCCATTGTCTGCTGGGAAAACCCCTAACCCTGGATGATTTTCATTTGCATTTGCTGCGTCTTAATTTTGGTGTTTTGCAGGACTGGTAGCCAAACTTTGTTTACTTTAAGGGTTTCTTCCTTTCTGTTCTCCAGGTGTTTGTGGATTTCAATGGCTTCCCTCTACATTCTGACCTGATAGTTGTTGGCATGGTCCAGAATTTCAGTGTTTTCAAACAGCATTTTATGCCCAGGATGGTTTATAACGTGTTCTGCTACTGCTGATTTTTCTCTCTGACTCAAGTCTTCAGTCTCTCTCGTGTTCTTTGGTTCATGTTTGAGCACTGCATTTGGTGGTCCCTATGTATTGTTGAGAGAGATTCGGCAGGCAGGCATGAGGGAGGCCTCTGCGCGGCGGCGCCGCTGCTGCCTGCCTCCTCCTCCTTCGGCTCAGCTCCCGCGTCCTTGCCTGCGGCGGATGCTGCTGCTGTGCTGCTGCTGCTACCGCCCAACTAGTCGCCGCCGCCGCCCGCCCCCTGGACTGGACCTGGACCTGGACCTGTCTGGCGGCGGCCGCTGGTGGTCCTCCTCCCCCAGGGCCCTGGTGCCCCTCCTGCTCCTCCTCTTCCTGGGTCTCCCTTTCCCCCACAGGAGGCCAGGCTAGCAGGGCTTCCTCAGCGCATCCGCCGCTCTGGGCTCCTCCTCCTCCTCCTCCCTCTTAGGACTCAAAAAAGCCCCGCTCTTTCCTGTTAGGAGGAGGAGGAGGCCCTTTCCAGGGACCCGGACGCTAGGGGCGGCACTCAGCGGCCTACTCTGAGGAGGATGGGCTCCTCTCCCGCCTTCTTTCCATCCACTACAAGGAGAGGCGGGAGGGAGGAGGAAGACAAATAAAGGACCTATTATCCTCATCATTAGCATCATTATTCCATGGACGCCCGCCCACAGCCCCCTTCAAGCCCATTCATGCCCTCTTTCACCCTTTAGGAAAGAGACCCATTTCTTGCACCACAAACGGAGGAGGTCATTGTGGGGCTTCTAAATATGCCTTACAGTCTCTAACGGACTCCCACAAACACAGCCTTCCCAATCTTATTCTTTTCTTTGTTTATGCTTATTTTGAGGGTTTCTCGGCCGTGAGTTGTATTCCTGACGTTTCGCCAGTTGTCTTTGCCTGGCCTCTTCAGAGAAGCTTGGCATGGACAAGAGAGAGTGGTGGGGGTGTGTCTGTCTATATAATATATATATACAGTGGTAACCCCGGGGATAACGAAATACCCAGGTTACTAAAAATTTCCGGGCGGATACGAAAAAAAATCCCATAGGAAATTAATTGTTCGGGTACGAATGTTTTTTCGGTTACGAAAAAAAATTGGTGCTTTTTCGCTTTTTCGCCACGAAATCGCGGCTTTTCCCATTAAGCGCCTATGGCATTTCGGCTTGCGAAAGCTTTCGGGTTACGAAAGCGGGCGGCGGCACGAAATTAATTTCGTAACCGAGGCACCACTGTCTACCCACAAAAACAGTGTGACTGGGTTGAGTGGGAGGAGTGATTTTACATGTACTCATTATATTGTTCTGTTGCTTAACTGGCACGGCCTCAGGTGGGAGATATCTAGGAGGACTTGTGTCTGTTAATTAGAGTATCCATTGTCTGCTGGGAAAACCCCTTAACCCTGGATGATTCTCATTTGCATTTTGCTGCGTCTTAATTTTGGTGTTTTGGCAGGACTGGTAGCCAAACCTTGTTTACTTTAAGGTTTTCCTTCCCTGGTTCTCTAAGTGGTTTGTGGATTTCAATGGCTTCCTGTGATTCTGACCTGATAGTTGTTCGCATGTTCCAGACTTCAGTGTTTTCAAACAGCATTTTATGCCCGGAGGTTTATACACGTGTTCTTCCTACTGCTGATTTTTCTCTCTGACTCAGGTCTTCAGTCTCTCTCATGTTCTTTGGTCATTGTTGAGCACACTTTCATTTGGTGTGTGGTCCCTTGTAGACTTGCCGCAGCTGCACCATTATTGCCGTACCTCCTGAAGCTATGAAGTATCTATCCTGTCCTTCGCTGACGCGGCAGCATTTTGCGGATTTTCTGACCAGTTGTAGCCTTTGGAGATTATTATTTCCTCACCCAATTGTCCTATTCGTTATGTGACTCCTTTGATGATAGGTGTGAAAAATTGTGAACCCTCTGGTGTGGTTATAATACAATGTGCACTCACTCCACTTTGAATCTGCATCACGTGGCCTTGCTTGGAATAGAACTGACTTCACTTCCCCCTCAATTCGGAAGGGCAACGAAAGGAAGGCTAGGTTTGTGGTAAACCATCCCATTTTAAACCTTAATTCGCATTGCTAGGGTGGTGGGGTTGTTGGTGTGTGGGGGGTGTGGGGTTGTGGGGGGGGTGGGTTTTTGGGTGGGGGGGGGGGGTGGGGGTGGTGGGTGTTGTGTTTGTTTGGGTTGTTGGGTTGTGTGTTTGGGTTTTGGGTTGGTTGTTTGTGTGGGGTTGGTTGTGGTTGGTTGGGGGTGGTGGGGGTTTGTGTGGTTGTGGGGGGTGTTTGGGTTGGTGGGGTGTGAGGGTTGTGTGTGGGTGGTGGTTGGGGTGGGGTTGGGGGTTTGGTTGTGGGTGGTGGTGTGGTGTGTTGGTTGGTTGTTGTGTTTGGTTGGGGGGGGTCGGGTGTTGTTGGGGTGTGGGTGTGTGTTGTTTGGGGTTGTTTGGTGGTTGTTGGGGGGGGGGGGGGGGTTTGGGGGGGGGTGGGGGTGGGGGGGGGGGGGGGGGGGTGGGGGATGGTCACCACAAAAACAAACAAAACCCCAAAACAAAAAAAACCAACAAAAAAAACAAAAAAAAAAACACAATCACCACAACCAACACCCCCCCCCCCCCCCCCCCCCCCCCCAAAACAAAAACCGTTTGGGTGGTGGTGTGTGTTGTTGGGTGTGTGTGTTGGTGGGGGTTGGGGGGGGTTGGGTGTGTTTGGTGGGGGTGGGGCTGGGTTGGTGTGTGTTTTGGGGGGGGGGGGGGTGTTGTGGTTGTGGTGGGTTTTTTGGGTGGGGTGGGTTTTTGGGTTTGTGTTGGTGGGTTGGGGCTGGTGGGCGGGGGTGGGGGGGGGGAGGGTGGGTTTGTTGGGGGGGTGGGGGGGGGGGGTTTTGTTGGGGGGGTGGGTGGTGGGGGGGTTGGGTGTTGGTGTTGTGGGGGGGGGGTGGGTTGGGGGTGGGGGGGTTGGTTGGGGTTGGGTTTTTGGGGTGGTTGGGGGGTGTGGGGGTGGGTGGGGGGTGGTTGGTGGGGGGTGGGTTTGGGTGGTGGGGGTGGGGGGGGGTGGGTTGTTTGTGGTTGGGGGGGGGGGGGTGTGGTGGGGGGTTGGGGTGTTGGGGGGGTGTTGAAACAGGGGTGGGTTGGGGGGGGTTGGGTTTTTCTTTTTTTTTTTTTTTTTGGGGGGTGTTTGGTTGGGGTGTGGGGGGTTGTGGGGGGTTGGTGGGGGGGGGGTGGGTTTGCTGGTGGTGTTGGGGTTGTGGACTCGGAAGCTGGTGTGAAAAAAACCTCATGCTTTGCGTTGCTAGAACAGGAGTGACTGGGGTCTGAGCTGCAAACCCGCCCCCCCCCCACGGGTGAGAAGGTCCTATACATGGAGCAATGGATGCAAACTACGGAAAGGGATTCCAGCTCAACATTAGGAGGAACTCCTTGACAGTAAGAGCTGGAAGACTCTCCTTCAGAGAGTGATAGGGTCTCCTTCTTTGGGGTCTTTAGTCAGAGGCTGGATGACATCTGTAGGGGTTGCTTTGATGTGAGTTACTCCGGCCATACCACCCTGAAACACGCCCGATCCGTCTGATCTCGTTAATCTAAGCCGGGTCGGGCCTGGTTAGTACTTGGATGGGAGATTGTGAGTTCCTGTATGGCAGGGGGTTGGACTGGATGGCCCTTGGGGTTTTCTTTCAACTCTAGGATTCTATGATCCTATGATTCCATGAATAAGCAAAACCTGCTACCAGTGCTGATTTGAAAAACTCTTGACAAAAGTCTACTAAACAGCAGCTGAGCTACTCCCTGAAATTATATCACATGCACAAACCACAACACTGCTGTCATTAAGATCTTGGTGTACAAAGACTATTGTATATTCATGTCAGTGGAAGTACAATCAGCCCTCCCTATTTCCAGGTTTTGATTCTTGCGGATTTAATTTAATATGTTCTCTCTAGGAAACTCTAGGTCCTCAGTGTGACTCTATGGGTGATTTTCACCAGATGGACTGTGAGGAGGGTTGCTCTGCTTCTTAGTTCAGACCATCCATTTTGCACTTGGGTCCTACTGGATGGCTTCCTGGGGCAAAACTGGTTGGCGGGCCACGAGAAGCACTCCAGGTCAGTGGCAGCCATGGCCCAGAGCTGCACTGGGGTTTCCTCTGCTTGGGGTCCTGGATGCTCAGGCGGTGTGTCCTCCTCCTCAGGACCCCAGCATGGCGCCCCAATAACATCGCAGCTAGCGGAAGGCTCTGAGGAGCCTTTTCACATGGTACATTTCAAAAAAATAACGTGTCCGATAGGTACATTAGACGCCATGGGTGTTTGGTGTTTTTTTGGGGGGGTTGTTGTTTTTCATCTCCAATTGTGCAGTTTATTTGGAGGACACTACACTAGCAATGATTATTATGTCAGATGTGTATGGCTAAAAGTAAAAAATGTTTTCAATGGGTGACCTAGAGGATGCTGTTTTTTTAAATTACAATTATTGGGCTTTATTGGAAACCTCCAGTTGTACAAGTACATTAGGGAGGAGCCATGCTTACTACGCTTATTATGTCAGTGTGAAACATTAGTGGTTATGGTGGTTTCACTGTATACACAGGTTGGTTCTTGTGCGTTCAGCTGCTTTTTATTTAAAAAGCTGAAAGTATTTCTGTTCTGTTTCCAACCTCACAGAAACTATGAGGGGAACCTTTACTTTACAGTAGTGGTATTTTACTTCCCCCCACCCCACCCCACCCAACCCAACCATTTCCCCTCTCCTCCTGCCTTAGATCCCCTAGTTGAGGAAGAGGAACCATATGTGCCACCTTTAAACCTGTGGATGAAGGAAGACAGCACACAGTTAGATTTACCAGAGGGGCGTGTCCTCCTCCGCAGAGAAGAAAAAACATGTGTGGCTCCAGATGAAGTAGACCCACTGGACATTGCAACATATGATGCACCGGGCAAACTATGTTGCAGTGACAACCGTCCATGCTCCAATCACCTGCGGAAATCCCATCGCTTCAAAAACCAGTCACGCCTGCAAGGACAGTGCAGAATGGTAATTAGTAATGTTCATTGTAAATCAAAACAATTACAATGCAGCACAAGAAGGCAGGAAAGCAAAGCAGTTATCCACAGTGCAACAGATACTAAGAGCAACAATAAAAAAGCACACTACGTACAACTACAAAAGTAACAAACAGCAAAACTGAAACAGTGCAGCAAATTCCAGTATGCTGTAAAGCTAAATAGCATAAAATGGCATACCTTCCTATAGTTCCAAGATAAACAGTTTGTCATGAGCACCAATTCCATGACATGGCTTTGAGCAGGCTTGTGGACTTCCCAACATGAAAAAATGTACCAATAGTTCCATAGAATCCTTGTTTGCCAAGAAATACAAGGCCATGCAACCTGTTTCTCAACTGGCAGAGCCTGCAGAGGATGGTGTCCTTTCTTACTAGATGCTGGCCCAGTCCTCGACAACCATGTGAAGACTCCTCTCCTCATGCAGAACATCTGCTTCCCACCTTTGTCAGATTACACGGGCAGTGGCAAAAAAGTTCACAATTCCCTTGAATTTGGGGGTACACCCCCCACCTCCTGGGCATTGGTTCATATAACAGTGCTGCCATTGGCGATCCAAAACGAATATTCAAAACAAGATTGGGGAAAAACATTAATGATCTCACCGCATGCGTCTCATAACCAGCCAAACTTCCATCTCCACCTTCTCTTGCAAGAACTACTTGCAACACATTTAATTCTGCACCTGCCAGGTTTTCCTCATCCGGAGAAGAATCAGCAAAAGTAGAATGCAAATATGTAAGCGGTTGCCCGCAAAATGGCTATGCACCAGGATCCATGACCCTTGCCAGCCAGACCACCAAGGCTGTGAGGACTCTGGAAATACTCTGGCCAAAGATCCACAACAAACTTCAGATGAAACAGGAAAAAAATTTATTGATAGAACTGGAACAAAGTATTCTTGCCACGTCTTTGCCAAAATGAAGACCCAGAAGGAACAAAAACCTTAAGATTCCCTCCCAGCCCCTCCCAATGAGTTGGTTCCCAGCACCTTTCCCTTGATGTTAACCCTTTCTTTGATCTGTAAAAGTAAGGGGAGGGTTTGACCATTTGGTTCCTGGCTTTCCTATGTCGCCGCGATTAAGGCTGTATACCGGATGGGCTTCAGATTCTCAATAGCCCCTCATAATTACCTGCTGCCTGTCCTACGTGACCATCCGGCTCGTTCCCTGGAACCTTTCCCCCCTCTCCAATGTTGCTTGCCGTTTGGTGATGTATCTATCTATCTATCTATTCATCGGTTATTCTCTATCCATCTATCTGTCTGCTTGTCGACGTTCTGTCGGTTTATCTATCCATCTCTCTATCTATCTTTTATTATCTATCTCTCTATCTATCTATCTATCTAGCAGAAGACGCCCTATTTACCCATCTATCTATCCATTTATTCTATCCCTCCCTTTAACCATCTATTATCCATCTATTTAAACCATCTATCTACCATCTATCTATCTGGCAGGAAGACCACCCTGAAACCTAACTGAAGGGGATTCTGAACAAAGGCTAAGTGACCAGAAATGTGACAGTAGGTGCACACACACACCTGGTTTCCCTCTCACCAAAATGGCGTTGCACCCACATCATCAATTGACATCTCAAAAAAAAAAAAAAAAAAAAAGAGAGGAGAAGATGAGAGATAGAGAGTTCAGACATCCATGGCAAAATAACAGTGGGAACGACCATAGGTAAAAAAAAGCGATTTTAAAAATACAATGATTTTAAAAAAGACTTGCTTTCATAGTGGAATGATGGCTCAAATGATCGATTCATCGATACAAACGAAAGCAAATCACTGATCAGTTTAAATGCTAACTGGAACGTGCCACCATCTACATGAAAACCGGTGGGAGAGGTCATCCCGAGTTTTGGGGTGGACTCCACTCTGGAGCCTGAGCCCAGGTCTCAGCAGTGGCCAGGAGTGCCTTTGCATCGATTAAACTTGTGTGCCAGCTGTGCCGTTCCTTGAGATGTTAGATCCGCCTGGACCCACTCTGAGCCTGGATGCCCACGTCTCACGTAATGGCCAGGAGTGCATTTGCACAGATAAACTTGTGCCAGTTGCACCCATTCCTTGAGACATCAGATCTGCCTGGACTCCCTCTGAGCTGGATCCAAAGGGTCTCAGCAGTGGCAAGGAGTGCATTTGCACATCTTAAACCTTTGCCACCAGCTGCGCCCGTTCCTGAGATGTCAGATCTGGCTACAGTGACACATAATTAATATAATATAATAATAGGATTTATTTATATGCCGCCCAATCACTGGGAATCCGGGCGGCTTACAAACAGAGGGGATAATCGACGGTCCCTGCCCTCAGGCTTACCATCTAAAAGACACAACACAAAAGGAGAAGGGAATGTGTGAGGGGGGCGATCAGGTCCCCATTCTTCTTTCCCTCTGAGGCCTGGACCAAGGCAGATGGATATGGAGGGAGGGTCTTTTTCTCAATCGGGCTGGGGCCTGATGGCGTTGGGCCTGTCCTTTCACTCGCTCAGGCCAAGATGACATTGGAGGGAAGGAGGGGAGGGCTCTTCCTCTTGGAAGATGTCTTGGTTACATCATGTTTGAACCACTGCAATGCCCTCCAGGTTGGTGCTGCCTGGAAACAGTACAGAAACTTCAGTGTGTTCAACCTGCTGCAGCCAGAATGCTGACCGGGCAGTTACAAGGAGCATGTAACTCCCTTGTTAAAACAGGTCCACTGGCTTCCTGTTCGTTTTGGGCACAATTCAAAATGCTGATCATGACCTATGGAGCCCTACCTGGCGTGAGTCCAGATTATTGAGAGACCATATGTCCCTACAAACGTGTATAGAGCCCTAAGATCTGCAGGAGAAGGTTTCTTTTGGTCCCATCAAGATCAGAAGCTCACTGTTGAGAGATGAGAGAGAGCCTTCTCGGTAGCTGCTCTCATCCTCTGGAATAGGCCCTTCCTCCAGAGGCATGCTGGCCTCTCGCCGCCAAGGAAAAATGTTTTACGGCAGTAGACTTCTGTACATAATAATAATAATATAATAATAGATTTATTTATATGCCGCCCAATCACTGGGAATCCAGGCGGCTTACAACAAGAGGGGATAATAGACGGTTCCCTGCCTCAGGCTTACAATCTAAAAGACACGACACCAAAAGGAGAAGGGAATGGTGAGGGGGGGAGGGATAAGGTCCAGCAGTTCTTCTCTCCCTCTGAGGCCTGGACCTGTCCCCTCCCCCCCTCACCATTCCTTCAGGCTAGCCCTGATGGAGCTGGCCAGCCTATTCTCTTCTCACAGGCCAAAGAAGCATAGCATAAAAATATAGCAGGGTGGTTTAAGGGACAGTTGCGTTTTGTTGTTTTTAACTGTGTTATATTTTAATGTGTTTTTATATAGACCTTTTGATTGTTTGAATTTTATCAACAATTTTAAAAGGTTTTATCTGTGAGCCTCCTTGGGTCCTTCTGGGTAGAAAGGCGCAATTTAAATGAAATAAAATGAAATAAATATTTTGGGAACAGGACATAAGAAAGCCATGCCTCCAGAGAAGCTATCTTGGCGGGTTACATACCACCAAAAGTGCGTGTTTGGCACGTACTGGGGTTAGGAAGAGTGTTCCTTTCCGGACACCCCTACCCTAGTACGTGCCAGCACGTACAAAATGGCAGCGCCCATTCTAGATGGGCGCACCATTTTGATGTAGTGGACGCTTGCATCCGCACATCACGGCCTGGAAATGATGCCACAAGGGTGCCATTGGCGCCTTGCGGCGTCATTTCCACACCCAAAAGAACCACTTTTTGCGGGTTCTTTTTGCTGCGCCGGGGAACCGCGTGGTTGTTTGCTGCGGTTCCCTGGCGCAGCAAACACGGGCACTGGCAGAGTGTCCTTTTGGGCACTCTGTAAAGCGTCTCTATTAGCTTTAATATGACCGACCTAGGAGCAAGATTCGTGCCTAGAAGTGAAGAAGAGATGAGGAGAGGCCAAGAGATACAGCTTTCTTTGCTTGATACTTGGACCAGGAACAACCTAATTCTCTTGTGCCAGATGTTTAAGCAGATCTAAACCCTACTGAAATACTATAACCTTCCTCCAGAATTAAGGGCAAGACAACAAGCTCTACTAGTTAAGGTGCTTTCCCCGTTTCCAGCAATGGCAGAAATGTAATATCAATTTAAAAAAGTCTTAGGCTTTGCTATCCTAATTGTAGTGATATATTACCACAGCACGAAATCAACAGCAGTCAGTAAACCAAACCACACAAGAATGAAATTTTCCTTTGAAAAAAACCAAAGTATTTCTGTCATCCACTTACCTACTTTTCTTTCTTTCTTCCTTCTTTCTTTCTTTCTTTCTTCTTCCCTCTGTAATTAAGTCTTAAACCACTTGTTAGATAATAATAACCATAGCAGAAATCAACAGACGCTTGGTAAGCCAAAACATATGATACAATCCCATTGATTCATTTTGGGAGGGACAAACCGTTGAACTGAACCCAAATGGTGGATTATACTGGCTTGACAGAAAATACACACACACCACATTTACCACACTGGAAAAAAATCTCAGGGTTTTTTGTGGTTCTCTCAGGAAAAGAAACCTGATAGATGAGATTTGCTCTGTAAAACTTCAGCTGTTTCAGCATATTCACTTTTGCAACCTGAAAAACAGTTGTGAGACATTGCAGAAACCTCTTACTGCCTTGAAGATACATCATTGAACTTTATCACATTAGGGTCTCCCCAACACACTGTTGTCAGTATTGATTGCTACTGAAAAACTGTGTATCCAGACAATTTCTGAAAATGGTTGTGTGGAGTCTTTATAGGAATGCTAGAATGCCAGAAAAGGAGAGAGAAGCCCCTCCCCTTACACAAATACACAACATACAAAAGCCTTCCCTTTTCATTCACGGTGTGGAAAGAGAGCACACAGACAGTCACCTGTTTTGGGGTCCCTTGAAGTGTGAACCTCTTGTATCTGAGACAATGTCTCTTCCTCCTGATCTGTGAAAAGCAGCTTCCAGACCCCATGCTCCCCAGTCCCTCCCAGTAACCCCAAAGCACTTTCTGTCTGATCATGGAGCACAGGAAGCAGAGGTGCCCATGCCTCTGGCACTGCCAAGGAATCACAGAACCCTCACTTTTGGGTGGATTAATGCGCATGAAAGCCTGGGATGTGTATTTGCTCCCTAGAATGGAGCCATGGCCATCAAAGCAGTGCCAAACTGGATCAATTCTATAGTATAGAAGCAGCCTGGTCTCCTGGTCCTCCCTCAGAGAAGAGAGAGAAATAGAAGGAGAGAAGTTGTTCCACCTTCTTGCATGGAAGCAGTAAGCAGCAGGTCAGTAGCAAAAGCCTAGTAGTCACAACCTGGAGCGCATCCCCAGGGACCACGTTGGCATTTGCAAGAGCATTTCGCTTGAAATTGGTTCTTCCCTTTGTCTGAAATATAAGCAGAACATCATGTTGTACAGCCAGCCCTCTGTACCACAGATTCTTTATCCACGGATTCAAACATCCACGGCTTAAGAATATTTAATAATATATAAATTCCAATACAAAGCTTGATTTTTGCTATTTATATAAGGGACACCATTCTACTCTGCTGTAGTAATGGGATTTGGCATCTCATGGTACCATTGGGTGGGGTGTGTGTGTTTGAAACCAAATCTTAGCAGAACCAAGAGCTCACTGGATTATCTTGTCTTCAACCTTTTTGTTACTCTGTTTTGGTTATATTGTTGTACTTCTCTTCATGCCCTCCTCATTATATTCCCCCCCCCTGGTTCTGGTTTGTAACATCTTACTTGCATAATTTTCCTTTGGGACTTAAAAAACCAAGTTTATCTGTCATCCATTTACCCTCCTTCCTTCCTTCCTTCCTTCCTCCTCTTTCTTTATTTCTTTCTTTCTTTCTTTCTTCTTTCTTTCTTTCTTCTACAATTAAACCTTAAGCCACTTGTTAGTCCTAAGTATATTAAATAATAATACTAATCGCAGCAGAGAATCAAATTTTCCTTTGGTGACTTAAAAAAAACCAAAGTATTGTCTCTCATCTATTTTTCCTTCCTTCATTCCTCCCTTCCTTCCATCTCTTTCTTTCTTCTGTCAATCTTTTCTCTTCTTTTTCTGCACTGAAAGCCTTAAACACTGTTTATCCAACTGTAATAGATAATAACACCACAGCAGAAATCAACAGACGCTTGGGAAATCAAACCACTGTTACAATCCTATGATTCACTCTGCTTGGGCTAAGCCTTTGAATTTAGCCCAAATTCCCCTCCGTTGTTCAGTTTTCTGTCCTTCTTTCATTGCCCTCCAGTTATGACAAGAGGAAGGAAGGATACTGGCAGTTGGGCAGAGACAGCCTCTGATCCTTCCGCCTTCATTGTACGCCTCACAATGGCGCAAAAAAGTAGATCCTGAAGCATTGTGGCCAGTGAAGGGGAAAGTGTTGCTGTCCATTGAGAGGTATTTGCAGGGGAAGCGACTATTGCTTATTAGTGGACAGACTGGCTTCATAGAAATATACAGACACACACATGCACTTGGAAAAAACCTCAGGTTTTTGAAAGACCAGATTGAAAAAAAAGTGAAAAGGCATGCAGATTCCACAAGTGTGAAACATATTGGCATAAGTGCAGACATAAACAAACAAAATGGGGCTTACACCATAACTAGTCCAAAATAGGAGGGGGGCCCCCAAATGTAAGTGTACTATAACTCACTAAGTACCACTGTAAATTAAGTACAGCAATG
>NC_056522.1:41345403-41361965 GCF_019175285.1 Sceloporus undulatus | reverse complement strand
GCTATAATGTTTCCAAATCAATATATGTGTCTAATTACTTGATTATAAATCAAGATAAATTGATAATACAATTATTATATGAGAACAAAAATTATAATAGAAAAGTCCAACCAAAAAACACTTTGCAAGGATATAAGATGCTGCAAAGACAAATTCCTCTGTTTATTCCATGACTAATAATATAGGATGAGTATCCCAATGATGCAAGTTCAATAAACAGCCTGGCAATAACGGCAGTGTCCCAGTGAAACACAATAAGTCACCTTACAAAGATTTTGCTGGGTTGGTATATCTAAACTGTAGACAATTAGGGTGGTAGTATATAACAAATAATTGAAGCAATGTTAGCTTCTGGTTTCATGGGTGTCTTTTCTTCTAAAATGAATATGGAAGCATGAAATAGTTTACTGGAATCATATCTCCTTGAACTATAATCCAGAATAGAAATGTTACATTATTACTGAAGAAGACATTTGAGTTGAAATGGCGACATAAACTCTGGAGGTAGCTGTCTTTGCTACCAGAGATAGTAATGCTACTGATATAAATGCTACCATTGCTTCAATCATATGGACATATTGGTGTGTGGACATATTGGCGTCACGGAAATACACACACACACACACACACACACACACACACAGAGTACTTCTATCGATGCAGCCTAGAATCGCATTGGCCTTTTTAGCTGCCGCATCACACTGTTGACTCATGTTCAACTTGTGGTCTACTAGGACTCCACGATCCCTTTCACATGTATAAGTCTCCTTAAGCCAGGTGTCCCCCATCCTATATCTATGCATTTCATTTTTTCTACCTAAGTGCAGTATCTTACATCTCTCTGTGTTGAAATTCATTTTATTAGTTTTGACCCAGCTTTCTAATCTATTAAGGTCATTTTGAATTTTGATCTTCTCCTCTGAGGTATTAGCTACTCCTCCTAATTTGGTGTCATCTGCAAATTTGATAAGTATGCTTCCAATTCTGTCATCCAAATCATTGATAAAGATGTTGAATATCCTGTGACTTGCCCAAAGTTACGCAGTGGGTTTCATGGCCAAGCTGGGCATTGAACCTTAGTCTCCACGAGAACCAGCATGGCACAGTAGTTTAAGTGCTGGCCATCTGTCAGGGTGCTTTGATTGTGGGTTCCTGCATGAAAGGGGGTTGAACTGGATGGTACTTGGGGTCTCTTCCAACTTTAGGATTCCATAATTCTATGGCTTTGGAGACCAGGGTTCAATTCCCAGCGTGGCCATGAAACCCACTGGGTGATCTTGAACAAGTCACACTGTCTCAGCCTCAGGGTGAGGTCATGGCAAACCTCTCTGAACAAATCTTGCCTAGAAAACCCTGTTATATGGTCACCATAAGTTGGAAATGACTTGAAGGCACAGAACAACAATAACAACAAAACTCCTGAGTCCTAGTCCAACACTCAAACCACTGTGCCACGCTGCCTCTTAGTAACCTACTGTATATACTCATGTATAAGTCTAGCAATTTAGATGAAAAAATTGACCCAAAAAACCTGAATCAACTTATCCACAGGTCAATGTATGCACTGTATTTTAATGCATATATATATATATATATATATATATATGGTGAAAGGCAAAAGTTAAATCTGCTCTGGAAGCACTGACCCCCTTATTCTCTGAGCCATCCAACCATTAGTATATGTTCAAATAGTTATGCCTGCTGGAATTTTGTAAGTTCTTTGGCATTGTTTTCCTTTACTTCATCCTTTGCATCCTTCATTACATGCGCCTAAATTTTACCCTCCACTTATCCACAGGTAATATCAAAATCCATAATTTTGGCTCCAAAAGTTGCCCTCGACTTATATATGAGGTCAATTTATAATCAAGTATATACGGTAAGTCAATGTGTTCCTGGGCATTCCTTCTTTAATAGAAAAGTTGCTATCAGTGGCAGAAATAATGCGGACAAAAGAAAAGGATCCTAGAATCCTAGACTTGGGCCTAAGCAGAAGGGGAGGATAGTAGGGGCCAAGTCCTGAGCCAGTCCCTGGTCCAGTGTGGCAAGGGGTAGGTGTTTACATGCCCACCCACCACCATGCCATAGAACCACTACTGCTACCTTCCATGGCTGCCGTGTCTGCTCAGAATATCCCCATTGAAGCCCATACGGCTTGAAACAGGACACCTGGCTACACCCACTTGGCCAGGTGCCCTATGCAATGTCACAGGGAGTCTTTTCAGCAGACGCAACGGCAAAGGCATGCACTGGACATGGGAGGCTGCCCATAGTTTTTTGTGGGTTGTTTTGGGCTATGTGGCCATGTTCAAGAAGAGTTTATTCCTGGCGTTTCACCAGCATCTGTGGCTGGCATCTTCAGCGAATACTGGCATGGAAGTGAGTTGGTATATTATTTGTTTATTTATTTATTTATTTGTATAGCACTATAAATGTACACAGCGCTGTACATACAGATAATCAAATCAATAAAAATATAAAACCTGCCAATGGCATACAATCTACAATCTACATTATTTAGACACACACCCTTGGCTGGGAGGAGTGATTTACATGTTAGTCTGTGTATTGTTCTGTTGTTGAATGACAATGCCTCAGGATGGGAGGATATGCAAAGAGGATTGTGTCTGTTTAATTAGAGATCCATTGCCTGCTGGGGAAACCCCTGACCCTGAGCAGTTTTCATTTGCATTTGCTGGGTCTTGATTTTGGTGTTTTGCAGGACTGGTAGCCAAACTTTGTTTACTGTAAGGGTTTCTTGTTTCCTGTTGAAGTTCTCCAGGTGTTTGTGGATTTCAATGGCTTCCCTGTGCATTCTGACCAGATAGTTGTTGGCATGGTCCAGAATTTCAGTGTTTTCAAACAGCATTTTATGCCCTGGATGGTTTATAACGTGTTCTGCTACTCCTGATTTTTCTGGCTGACTCAGTCTGCAGTGTCTCTCGTGTTCCTTGATTTGTGTTTTTTCTCCTTTAGTAGTATATTTGCAGTAGAATACTCTGTAGTAAATTATCTGTAAATCATTTACAAATAATAGTAAAAGCATCACATTGGGAAGTTGAAAATACGCAGTAAAGTGGGCAGTAGGAGAAGAGGAAAGCTGTAGGAGGAGAGGAAGACTTCATTATAGATGCATTGATTCAAAGAACCCATAGCCCTGAGTTTGTAAAACATGAGCATGACTGTTGATGACAGGGGCTCCTGGAGGTCTCTCATTCAGATGGTTGCCATTAGTTGAAGATAACATGACAGCTAATAACAACTGAAATGTCATGTAGTAGATTAATATATAATTTATGTAGTCAGATTGTCTTAATTTTACATTACAGCCCATTCTGCAAGAATCTGAAAGCAAAGAGGATGCCTGGCTTATTGTTTTTAATAAGAACTGTACTAGCAATACAGAAGAGACAAGAGAATACAAAATAATGGCCAGAGGTGAACCTACACAGGAAAATTGCCATGTGAGATTGCCATTTGGTTTCATTTGTGATAGAAGGAGTTGGGTATAAATGTGCAACCAGAGTTTACAATCTGGATTGAGTTTCATCCATTTGGAGTTGAGATGGTACTTGTGACCGGACGTGGAAAGTTACTTTTTTGAACAATTCTCAGAATCTCCCAGCCAGCATCGACAGTGGGGTTGTAGAAATTACAGTTCAATAACTAATTTTTCCAAGCTCAGGCTGGGATACACACCAGCAGCTAGGCAGATCTGTTTCAGGTAGGGCTCAGCAATGAATCTGTTTCAGGTAGGGCTCATCAGAAAGGTGAAAGAGGAGCACTTGGACAGGGTGGAAGCAGAAGCTGGAGATACCTGTATGGATCTGTGATCATTTATCCTAAACCTACCCATTTTCTTTTGTGTCTAAGATGCTGGTGAGGAAGATAATTCATTCTGGTGTTGATTCACTGGCCTTTTGACAACATGACAAACTCCGGGCTCATTCCCACTTACATTTAAACCGGTTTCTGATTAGCCTTCACTCCATGTTGGTAAATCGATTTCAAAAGGTCCGTCATTCCCACTATGAAAGCGGATTTTTTCATCCTCCCTTGTAATCACTTCTTTTTTGGCATGATTGTCGTCCCCATTAGTTTGCACAGCTTCAAAATGCATGTCAATCATCTGTGCGTCATCACTGACATAAGCAGCAGCCCGGGCAGCCCGGTTTGGGAACTATATATATATCTATATATATATATATAAATTCATAGAAGATTTGATTCAGTGGTTTTGCAACTACTATGAGCTGCCGTCGGATCGCCCAGGTATTTGCAAGTAGTTGCAAACCCAGTTAATCAAATCTTCTATCATTTTTTTTTTAAAAAATGATAGAAGATTCAATCTATTGGTTTTGCAACTACTTGCCTCGCTGATTGCAAGTAGGTGCAAAATCAATGAATCAAATCTTCTATCAATTTTATTTATTTATTTATTTATTTTTAAAAAATCATGCACCCATAGGTCACACCAGAAGGCAGCCTTGAGAGTGGAGGGGAATGGTGGATCTACCAAAAACTGAAGTGGGATGGTAAACACCCCTTTTCCATTAGTCCCTCCCCTCCAGAATGATGTGATTCAGATCTGTCATTCCCACTTGTTGAACACGCTTCAGAATCGATTCTTTTCAAAAGAACCTCTAGGAAACTAGTGTCTGGAAGAACTGGGGGTTTTGCGTTTGCTTCATTTTATTGTGACAGAAAGCCATCAAAGTAGGATTGGAAATGGTTTCAAATGGGAATGACAGTCATATAACCCAATCAGTGATTCACTTTAAATAATAAAGGGAATGCACCCTCCCTCTCCTTTAAGTAGCTATGGCATGGGATGTGGCAGGTACTGTTGGGATTGAAGAAAGATACTGTTGAATTGAGGTTGGGACTGGAAAGAAACAAGCACATTGGGCTTTATACAAAAAGTAATTAGACAGAGCTAGGGCTAATATAACATTAGCAAAATAACAACAAAATTACCAAAGTGACTTTATCAGCTGGAAGCACCTTCTGTAGTTCCTTTCTAAATTATGTAACAACAGTGTTGTTGTAGAGATTAATGAAACAGGGACATGAAGAGCTTTCAAGAATGTATGGTACTATATAAACATCATTGTGTCACATGCAGCTGATCTAATCTTTGTTCTCGGTCCGGTTCCATTTCTGTACCCTGGAGAATTTTGTTAGCATACTGAGAATCCCCATTTTTAATCTGTTAAAAGTACACCTAGGTCTTCATGAATGCAAAAATAGACTTGTGAAATTGTTGAAGTGCTAAAAGGAGAGAAATGGTGAAGCTTGTAAAAAAGAGAAGAAGAAGAAGGCTAGCTTATTTGTGTTTCAACAGCCATGATTTCTGAGACACTGATACAACTTTTACATATCTGATAAGAGAAAATTTCCAATGTATTTCAGAGAAATGGCAATGTGTCAATTGACTATAATGCAACAGCAATTAATCAGAGGTGGTTGTTGGCTTCTGTGTCTGTGACTCTGCTCTAAGTTTTAATTTGAATGTTGAAAGATATTTCCGGGGGACTGAACCCTGTTCCTAATAAAGGTTCAGCTGAATAGATCCATTGTTGTTGTTGTTGTTGTTGTTGTATACCATTGTGCTGTTTCCAGTTCATAGCAGCCCTAAAGTGAACTTACTATGGGGTTTTCTTGGTAAGATTTGTTCAGAGTGAGTTTTCTGAGAGTGTGTGATTTGACTAGAGTCACCCAGTGGGTTTCCATGGCCAAGCAGGGATTCATACCCTGGTCTCCAGAGGTGTAATCTGGTCTCATTGACATGGGAGCTGCTAGTTGCCACTACAATCATATTGACTGCAATGCTATGTAAATTAGATTCAGCATATTCACCTAGATTTTATATAAACCCTGGCCGCAACATCTCAGATTTGATTTCCATAAAATCTTTAGTGCCCATTGCTAGTTTACAGGAAGATATTGTAGAATGAAGATGCTTCCTGACCTCACAACTTACCAAGGGTGGTACTTTGAATTAAAATTTAGGCAATTATCCCCTTTCCTGACAGAATAATGTTCCCTGTGAAAATGATAGATGTAGCACAAAGGCACCAGATCCCATGTGATCTTGGAAGCTGAGCAGGGTCAGCCCTGGTTAATTCTTGGATGGGAGACTGCCAATGAATACCAGGTGCTATAGGCTAGATTTCAGAGTAAGCAACTGGCAAAGCCACCTCTGATTACTTCTTGCCTAAGAAAGTCCTATGGAATTAATGGGGTTCCCATAATAATAATAATAATAATAATAATAATAATATAGTTTATTTGTATCCCACTTTTCCAAAACCTGATCAAAGCGGCGAACAACAGCATATAAAAACATTCCAATAAAATCAGTTAAAAACAGTATTAAAAACAATACAACAACACTAACAGCAAAGGGCCAGAGAAAAGGGGGAAGTCAATATATACAATCCAGGGTCATCAATGAAAAGGGGTAAGGGAAAGAATGATTTTTCATGATGGGAAGGCTTGGGAAAAGAAATATGTCTTCAAGTTCTTTTTAAAAAGACCTAAAGATGTGGTGGAGTGGAGCTCGTCTGGGAGACTATTCCAGAATTTTGGAGCCATGACAGAAAATGCCCTCTGTGAGGTCCTCACATAGCGTGTCGCTGGGACCTCCAACAATTTCATCCCTGTTGACCAGAGTGTGCGGGGCGGATTATATGGGGAGAGGTCCTCCGAGTACCCTGGGCCCAAGCCATTTAAGGCTTTATAGGTCATTACCAACACCTTGTATTGAGCTCAGAAGCGAATACGCAGCCAATGACGATCTATCAAGGTGGGAGTTATATGGTCAGATCTGGAACAACCAGCGACCAATCTCGCTGCCATATTCTGCACCAACTGTAGCTTCCGGGTTTGGTACAAGGGTTGCTCCATGTAGAGTGCATTACAGAAATCCAATCGAGAGGTTACCAGAGCATGTACTACAGTTTCAAGGTCCCCCCGGTCCAGGTAGGGACGCAGTTGGCGTATCAGCCGAAGCTGATAATAAGTCAGCAGGCAACTTGAAGGCACAGAGAGAGAGAGAGAGAGATACCATTAGAACTAGCTGTTTCAGGCAGCAGATTTGGTGTGTTATGAAAGGGCAGTAAATTGTTAGTTCTTTCCTTATTATTTTATTGTTTTGCTCTTGGTTGTGGGAAGCACTTGTGGAATTTTCTTGGGTTGCTCTGGTGTTTGTAAATTCTAAGCATTCAGGAGGCCTTACTTTTAAATACAAGGCAGCCAGAGAACATCATGTGCATCATGTTTCTTTATTCCCCTACCAAAAAGCCTTTTCCCCATTCAGCAGCCTGGCTACATTCCTGGGACAGAATGTCATGACCCACAGTGTTTTACAGGTTGAACACTAAGTGATGTTCAGAGTTAGACCTCATTTTTTCATCTAGTTTTTTAAACTCTAAAAAAATAGAAGATTTGGAGTCATCTGATACTTAGAGGAGTGCTATTCAGCCTCACATCAGAGCATCCAAAAGGAGATGTTGTAGAATTTAATTGTCAATTTGCAGCATTGTATCAGAATTGTGCAGAGATCCACTCAGAATCAGAATCACAAGTGTTTTTAGAAACACTGATATGGACTTCTTTATGGATTTTGTGACTCTAGGAGGAAGAGCCTTAAAGTAAAACCCATATAAATTTATTCAGTGTCACCAACTGAGTCAGGAAAGACTTGCTGACTTCCTGTAACAGCATTTTAACATGAGCTGACTTGCAGTATCACAGGCTCCCTAGAGTCACCAGGAGTCATAAAACTGCATTGTATTTCTTGTATCCCAAACAGTTCTTTCCCTAATTTTTTAATCTTTATTGGTATTATTGTCTGATGCTTTAGCACTAACCATATTTTTGAGTTCAGATGTATTATTTTTTTTTAAAAAAAAGGCAATAGAGAAGGCTGTGTTAGCTGTGAGTGGTAGACTGAACTTGGGTATGCAAAACATTTGAGGGGAGAGAAGACTAATGCAACAATTTCCCGATTGCTAGTCCCTCCTTTCTCACTGCGTGTAAATACATACTGTTAAATAATAGGCTTAGTGACAATAAATGTTTTGGGCCTCATGAAAGGTATTTTCTGGGAAGTTTTAGATACTATGCTCCTTGTAACTTCTGGGAACAGAGTATTTGTTAACTGGAATCTTAAAATATATCAGAGCGGTAGTATTGAATTATATTTCACCCAAGACCTACAGCTTTCATTTCTTTCCTGGGCAGATAAAATGCTCTTTATATCATAGTTGGACTGGCAATCTACAAAGAACAAACTAAATGTTCATATCAGGGCTCCAGTGTACCAAAAGGTTGTTTCTGGATTTTAGGGCCACAGATTAATAATAATAATAATAATAATAATAATAATAATAATTTACTACCCACATTTCCCAGTGGATCAAAGCAAGGAACAACAACAAATAGCACAACACATAATACAGTATCAGTTAAAATAGCATATGATATCAAAACATGTTAAACTCCATCAGTAAATATTTTTAAATATAATTTATAGCAGCAAGTTATTCCATAGTCTGGAGCAGCCAAAGAAATTGTCCTGTAGGTAACAGTCAGCCTAGTTTTGATTATCTTCTTTGCCCTTAAACAAAATCACAGAAAATTACAAACACAAAAGGACTCTGAAGAAATTTTAAAAAATACAAAATTGTTTCTCCAAATATGTGATTGTTCAAAATTATACAAGTTCACAAACAATGAACCAATGTGGAAATGCGTTTACAGTACTTGGTTCTGAGTTACAAATAGTACTATGTAAAATGAACAGAAAGCTCAAGAGAAAGACAAGGACAGGCAAGCGTGATTGTGGAGGTGGCTGCTTCGAAGGTTACAATGCTGCCTATCTCAATACATTTTTGTTTTGTGTACACACAGTGCTTTCCACAAAGGGCATACATTCTTCTTTTTTTCCTTCTTTTCCTCTCCTTGGCGTATCCTTAGGAATCTTGTTTGCTTCCAAACTGAGTCATTATTTTAAAATATTTAGGGACAATGAGAATTTGCAGGTTAAGTAAAATCAATCTGTCCCAGCTGTTAATCTATCTCATCTTTCTTTCATTCTCTCATCTCCTGATTACTGTATATTGGATCTCTCCTATATTGCAAGAGTTTGGAAAAGGAAACTTAACAACCACTCTGAAACCAAGGCAAATGCATCCTCTATGAAGTCCAATACAAAAGGAAGAGATGAAACTGAAAAGTCAAATGGGTTTCCGTGGTTTTCAGCACTGCCTTTCTTGCACATTAAAGCCTTTTTTCCTCATCTTTGTTTACGTTTTTTGCAGTTCTGTTCTGTAGTGTAAATAAGACAGTCTATATAGAGTTTGCAGTGACATTCCCTTATCACAGGAGCTCTAATTAGCATCTCATTTTCATACAATGACAGCCTTATAGGCATTATTTATTTTGTAAGAATGGGCATCCATGATTTTTTAAAAACTACATTATGTTTAATGCATATATAGATAAAGTCATCGGATACTGGAAATATTTAGCATGTGTAGATATTGTTGCATATATCTGGTTAGAGAGCAGCCTTGGAAAATCTTAACTGGTTTCCCCTCCATCATTTCTCTTTTCCCTTTTCATTGAACCTTTTCCAATTTCACCTTTCAGTCAAAGCATCCAGGGCATCTAACAATAAACATTTCTAATGCAACAGCTAACATAAAAAATGAAAATGAGGAGGAAAAGCAATAAAAGTGGGTAAGAGATAGCAAAAATAAAAGCAAACATGCATTAAGAGATCAGGCATATAAAATTGTCTTCACCAGGTACAGATAAGGTAATAAAGTAGGCACCAGCTAAATATCTATGGGAAAAAGTATTCCACAACAAGGGCACTGCCACTAAAATGATCCCATTCTTGGTTGTAGCTTACAGCACAGCATTGGGAAAAGAGTAAGCCCTTTTTCAGATATCCTCCAAAATGGAAAGCCTACTCTTACTTGGTAATGTGGTCATTACAAACAAATCAGACTACATACAGGACGTTGAGAGACAACTCTCCAATACCGCATTTTACAGAATCTTCTGTAAATATTCCACTAATTAAGACTTGAAGGTACTACACAAATTACTCAAGAGAATTATTCAGCAATATACAGAACCAAATTCAAATGAACACTCCCCAGCAGTGCAAACTGGACATCTTCTATCTGCAACCCAAAATATACCAACAAGGCAATCCAAGAAGGCCCATTGTCTCAACATTACAATCCTCATTGTTGGGATATCTGGAAATATGGACTCAGACCATAAGCCATCACCGCTCCAAGTCATGTGATGGATACAACTGATTTCCTGAGGAAATTGCAGTGTATTCACAACCTTCCAGAGGATACCATCCTAGCCACTATGAATGTGGAATCCCTACACATCAACAGCCCACATCAGGGTGGACTACAAGCCACTAACACAGCTACATCTTTGAAAACCTTCCTAAACTGGTTACTTAGGGGCTGTACAGACCGACCATTAAAGCCGGCCTGGGGGCAGAGTTGGGGTGTGGTGTCCACATGACCCATGACCTAACTCCAGGCTGGTGTGACACCATGCATTGCACCACATGGGGCACATTGTCATGGCACTCCAGTTCTAAATAGTGCATTAAACAGTGTGTTAGTGCATGAAACATGTCATGGGCAAGAGAGCTGCAACATGGTTAAAATACGCCAATTCGCCAATATTCAGCTGCAGTATTCAACTTGCCTATCATCTTGTTTGTGGAAGTACACATGAAAATGGGTCTCTTCTGGTAATGGGAGGCGGGCACATACAGAATAAGAATGAAGGCAGCTGTCTGAAGCCATTTTGTTGCTTGAGGCAAAGCAGCAAAAAGTGTCTCACCTCACTCTACCAAGCTTAAGGTGCATAAAACCTAGTGCCTGTCAAAAGTAAAAACAAAACAAAGCAAAAAGCAAAAAACAAAACTCTAGCAGTAAATATCCAAAAACAAATTACATAACTAAGAATATGCCACTCTTTCATGACAACTAAAAACTGCTGCCTAAGACAGCTTCCTTACTCCACCAAATAGCAGGGCCAGTCTTAAGTAAAAGGCATGTGAAGGAGATTCAGTTATGTCCGATTATAATATCAGAGCTATTATATTTGCTGCTCTGCACCAAACTCTTTTTTTCTGACTGTTACTTTTCATCATTAAAATACTAATGGGTTTTAATTAAGAGATGTACAGTATGCTGGTTTTAAACATTCCACAATAACCCATGATCTGGCATCCGACAGTGAAAAGTTCACTGTTGGTTTCTATGGCCATGTTGGGATTTGAACCCTGGTCTCCCAGTGTCCTAGTCCAACACTCAAACCACAACTGCACCACACTGAGTCTCTTTCCTGACTTAGAAGAATTATTATTAACAGCTGAAAATAGGTCTATAAAAACAACTTCTCTCCACCCTACTCCACTCATGACTTATGCTTAATTTCTTTCTTAAGATAACTGAAGCTGAGTTGTTAGATCAGTTTTTCAAGTACCAATGAACATAAGGAGAACCATGGTGAATCAGGCCAAAAACCTACTGCATCATGTTGTTCACATGTCAGCCAAACAGATAAGTGCATATACATAGTAGTCTCAGTATGCCAGTCCCAGCAGCTGTCAGCCAGAAAACTCTGGCAACACATGGATCACAATGCTCATATATATTGCCTGTTCTTTGTCTCTTACAGCCCTACAAGATTATAGGCATTGCAAAGGGAGTTTCAGTTAATTCAATTAACTGTCCTGAGGAAGTTAAAGGTAGTGTGCCAGTGTACTTGGCACTATCAGCACAGCATTCTATGTTTCTTGGAGTTCTTGGAGTTCTTGGCTTCTTGCAACAGCTCCACAATCCCATTACCCATGGAAAAGTTTGGCTGTTTTTATTACCTTGTTTCAGGTAAAATAATCCGGCTCCATTGAGATTAACGCTTGCTCCTTAGATGGGATAATGTTGTCTAATTGGTCCCTGTTTAATTATCCCATATTCCCTGCAGAACACTACAGGCACATTCTGAACAGATGACTTGAAACTGGGGGTTCAGTTTCAGAAGTGGTTCCAAGAGCAGTTTAATTACTTGAATCTGGCAACAAATATACTCTGTTTGCCTCTGTGAGTTTAAAGTGTCTCTGGTCCAACTCAGAAAATAAGTTCTGCAGTTTCTGCAAATGGTTACTTAAATCTTCCCCTCTCTGCAAATGTTTTCTATAAAGCCTTCTTGCTAGAACTGCCACTGTTGCAACTGAATCTGAAAGATGTAACTCTTTTAGTCTCTCCCAAATGGCATTAGCTGTAGTCAAACTACTTATATGTACTGATTGATCATCATCCACACCAAGTATAAGACTTGCCTTGGCTTTTTCCTCTGCTCTGCATTGTTCTGCTGTTGCATCTGCAGGAATTGTGTTTTCAGTGCACTCCCACAAGGCTTCTCGCCTCAAATAATTCTCCATTCTCCCCTTCCATACTGAATAGTCATTTCCATTAAGTCTGGCTATTGAAAAAGCTGCCAGATTCACTCCAGGATCCATGTTTCTGCAGTCCTGATAGTCTTAACTCTTTCTTTAAAAACCAGTAGGAAGACAAAAAACTAAAAAAAAAATTCTTGCCACAGCCTGGGCATCCAAATCCTTCTGGATTTACTCTGGAGTCTGGGCTCTGACTGGAATCTGGGCCCATAACCTGTTAAGGTTACTGCTGGTTTTACTTCTTTCAGCAGTAAACCTTATAGTCTCACCCCTGTCTATTCCCTTGTAAGAAATAACATCTAGGAAGACAGAGGTTCACAAAAGAACTTTTTTTATTTTAAGTTGCATAAAAAAACATAACAGCATTAGTAGCCTTTCACCAAACTGAGAGTCAAGCAAAGAGTGAGAGCAGATGCCAGCATATCCTAAGCATAGTAACATAATTGGGATGTGGCTCGAATCCTATTGGTCAGATTACTAACAAGTAACATAAGTGTTATTTTCCACAGAAGGGAATTTTTGAGTCTTAACACACACTTGTAAATAAGGCCTAGAATTCTTACAAGCCAAATCTCTAACAGATTTATTCAGAGGAGGTTTGCCATTGTCTTCCTCTGAGGACAAGAGTATTTGATGTGTATGAGGTTACTCTGTGGGTTTTGTGGCCAAGCGGGGGAATCCAACCCTGGTCTCCAGAGTCATTGTGCAACACTCAAACCACTATGCAACGCTGGGTGCTGCTACTGCTATGTTTATTGTTATTGTTGGAAAATTTATGATTGTATTCTCCTGTTCCTCTTTATTTAGATAGGGACTTTACACCTTTCCTGTCAATCATTCTAGCTGTCAATCACAAGTGGCAGTTCAATTGACTTTCTGAGCATTCTGAACAGCCAGCCTCAGTTAGTCAGTCAGTAACAGTCCTCCTCTGAGTGAGGTAAACAGCTTTCTTCCTGCTATATTAACCCCAGTTAGATTAGGTTTTAGTTCTGTTAACGTATATATTTATTAGAGCTCTTATTGTTTGTTTTTTAAACCACAAACCACACGTTTGCTGTTTTTTTTAGTTAGTCTTTATTCTTTAGAAAAGCATATTCAGTTATAGTCTCTGAAGAGGCCAGCCACAGATGCAAGCAAAACATCAGGAATAAACTCTTCTAGAACATGGCCACATAGCCTGAAAAACTGACAAAAAATTAAGTCTGACCCACATTTTTGCTGCTCTGCTGATGAAAGCTGAACTCTAACAAGTTTAACTTTCACTCTTGCATATTTTAGTTTACCTTTAAAGGAGTTAATACCCTGGGAAACTAAAATTGCACCCCGCAGTTATGTCTGCATTTGTGAGAAATATCACTGCTCTCATTTTTCTAAACAGGGAAATGAAGCTGACAAAGTGGTTCCATAACAAAGTCGAGACTTGAATTCAGCATTTCTTGGTCAGAAACCAGATTGGTATCTAACAGGTTTTCCAGATCTCAGGGCCAGGGCTGAGGGAGAGGAGTCTCATTGTGACAGCACTCCCTTAATAAACTCTCTCTCTCTCTGTCTATGCATCTGTCTTAGAGTGGTTAACATGCAGAACTTAATAAATGAATTAGAAAAATGTTCTGGCTTCTGCCTTCTTCAGTTGCCCAAAATAAAACTGAGTTTGCATTCAGTTCAGAACACACACATCTCATTTTTAGACTTGCCATTTTTTATTTGAACGTTGTGCAACTATAGTTAGAGCTTAATGTATCATGATCAATGAAATCATCATGGACTACCTCTTGTGACATCACCTTTGTGACGTTTCCATCCAACACCTGTTACATTACAAAGGGGTGTCATCATTACATTTCAGATTTTGGCCTTGAAATTCAGGTCTGGGGTAGTCCCATCCACTGATATATTCCACTTATTTCTAAGTGCTGCTGAAATTCATTCTCAAGGTTTTCTTCATCTTCCTTTTCTGTCCAGTAACCATGAGATACTTATCTGTGCATCTTGTTCTGTTTATTCTGATCTTGGCAGGGAGTTGTGTCTTGAGCTGTGTTACATTTTTGTTTGTGTCTAGTAGAAATAATCCGTGAGAAACAAATAAGCAATATGACAAACTGAAACCTATCAAGAAGGGGGAAGCAGTGGAAAGTTTTGTGCTATGGTTTTATAATCTGTGTAATTCACAATTTAAAAAGAAAAGCATCAAAGCAGGAAAAAACATTAACAAGAGTATGAATTCTCACTTGTGATAGGTAAAGTTTTGTCATTCATACCCTGATTATTTTAAGGCAAGAACAAATTATACTAGAAAAAAAGAGCCTGACTAGCATTAAGTACTTTTAAAGAAATATTGATCAAGAGGGAAATCTCTTGAATTTTATTTAACATGCTGCTTGTAGTTTGCAAGAACTTTGCTGTAGGGCATTTTTAAGCCCATGTTTCAAATCTGCATAAATTCCCCACATTTTTTAAAAAGGTGAACAAACACAAAACATTCTTGCTTTTCAGTTCATTTGCAGGAATCAGCAGCACTACACAGCAACAATTCAGTTATGATTCTGTCTTAGTTCATCAATGCACAGGACAATTCAGTGGCTAAAGCACCCAAGTAAATCCCAGCTCAGTGACATTTATGTCAGTAGAAGAGCTATTCCTGGTGCCTGATCAAATTTGTATGAACAGAATTGGTTCTTCTCCAAAACCACACTTGGCTGATAAACATTATCATTTAAGTGATTGATAAAGACTCACTGAGTCTAGTTTTCTTCCCACTTTCCAACTGCACACTATCAATTTTTAAACTGTACATTTTTTCCATTTGTACATGTTGGGCTAGATCCTATTGATCAGTCACCTGCTGGTTGTTGTTTTTGTTGCTTGCCTTCAAGGCATTTCTGACTAAGGAGTTTTCTGGGGCTGAGAATATGTGACTCACCCAATGTCACCAAGCCAATTTTCATGGCTGAAAACTAGTTTCATAGGGAACTTGTACCCTGATCTCCAGAGTCATAGTCCAGTGCTCAAACCACTATACCATGCTGGCTCTCAGATTTTCCATCTTCATTAAATGCATGCCACCTTCTGACAAACCCCTGTAATCTGCCACATCTCCTAGGGTTACCAGAGTGAAAACTGGAGAAGGATCCTATACTTTTAATGATCATGTAGAAGAGCCTTATCACATGATCTGAAATGGACCAGGAGAATAGCAGCTTCCTCCATGACTTTCTGCATGCCATTATTCTCTTCCTGAGGGTGACAATTGTAAAAGTGTGCCTCTTGACAAACAGCTTTTTCCAGCATGACAAAAGGCATGATTTTACAACTGTCTCCTTTGGGACGAGAATGGAAGTGTTATGACAGCATGTGGAGAGGAACAGAGAAAGCAGTTACTCTCCCATTCTGTTTCAGATTTCTTTTTTGAAGTGATAAGGCTCTGGGCTTATTCACATGATGAAAATTATTTGGGTAGAATTTGGGTTGAATCCCGGTTGTTCATACGCACCAAGAATGCACTTGGAGGCGGGCTACTAAGCCATTAACCAGTGGTTTAGTGATTAAGATGTCAATTCTGATGATCGGAAGAACAGAGGGTTGACAGTTCAATGGGGTGAGCTCCTATCACTTCTGCCAACCTAGCAATTCAAAAGCATGCAAATACAAGTAGATAAATAGGTACCACTTAAGTGGGTAGGTAACAGCATTCAGTGCAGTCATGCTGGCCACATGACCACCCAGAGCAGTCCTAAGATAACGCGCCCAGGGGGGGCGCGAGGCTCCATAAAGGGGGGTGCGAGGTTCTTGCTGTTCAGGCTGCCTGGCCAATGGCTGGACAGCCTGCTCCTGCTGCAGGAGCCTGCCCCAGCTCCAGTCTTCCCCATTGGCCAGCCAGCCTGAAGAGGAGGAGCTTCCTCTCTTTCGAGCCTTGCGCGGGCCCAAGGCTGGAGCCTGGAGAGGGCTTTGCAAATTGCAGGCAAGCTGCTTCCTCTTTTCCCCCCTGTTTCTCTTCCTCTTTCCCTCCTTCTCCTCCTCTTATTCTTTTTCCTCCCCTCTTTCTCTTCCCCCT
>NC_056522.1:41316015-41345303 GCF_019175285.1 Sceloporus undulatus | reverse complement strand
TGCTGTTCAGGCTGCCTGGCCAATGGCTGGACAGCCTGCTCCTGCTGCAGGAGCCTGCCCCAGCTCCAGTCTTCCCCATTGGCCAGCCAGCCTGAAGAGGAGGAGCTTCCTCTCTTTCGAGCCTTGCGCGGGCCCAAGGCTGGAGCCTGGAGAGGGCTTTGCAAATTGCAGGCAAGCTGCTTCCTCTTTTCCCCCCTGTTTCTCTTCCTCTTTCCCTCCTCCTCCTCTTATTCTTTTTCCTCCCCTCTTTCTCTTCCCCCTGCTCTTCCTCCTATTTTTCTTCCCCTCTTTCTCTTCCTCTTTCCCCTCCTCCTCCTCCTCTTCCTTTTCTTCCCGTTCCTCCTCCTCTTCTTTTTATCTTTTTTCCTATTCTTCTTTCTCCTTTCCCTTCTTTTTTCTCCCCCTCCCCCTCCTCCTCTGTTGTTGTTGTTGTTGTGTGCCCAACTCCCCCCTTGGTCAGGCCTGCATTTCCCAACAAGAGGGAAGGCAGGACTTGTGGGGGCCATGGGGGGCTGAGGGGGAGGCAAAAGGGAGCCCAGGAGGGAGCCCATCACGCTGCATCCACATTGGAGAAGTAACCCAGTTTGGCTGGCAATGCTTTAAATCTTTTCTGACTCAAGGCTATGGAATTCTGGGAGCTGGAGTGTGTTGTGGGGACCAGAACTCAAAGCCCGACTCTTCTATGTCTCAAGGCTATGGAATTCTGGGAGCTGGAGTATGTCAGAATTTCTGGCTTATGGCAACCCTGTGGGAAACCCTCCAGGAGAATGCCTGTTCTGTTCCAAATGCTAAGCGTGCTTGTGAGTGGGACATGTAGTTTGCCGGCACAAGAGGCTGCCTGTTCTGTTTCAAATGCTAAGCGTGCTTGTGAGTGGGACATGATACTATTTACAGTCACGTGGGGGGCGCGAAATGTTTTCTTCTTCCTAGGGGGGGCATGACAGAAAATAATTGAGAAGCACTGACCTAGGGCAAATGAACCCAGGAATTTTTTTTTTAGTTTTTTTAAATTGTATTGTTAACAGCGTGAATAATGATGCGAACAGACCCAGATTAAACTCAACATACCTTAAATGGGTTCTGAATGCATTCATATTGCCAATTGATTGCTGGGTGAGGCTCTGTCTGGGCAGCTTTATGAGAAAACACTCCTCTCTTCCTCTTTCCTTGCACAACTGGTTCCCATAGGTGGCTTACGGAGACTCCCCGGGAGGAAAGCAGCATGTTTCTCCCCCCCCTCAGACCACAGAGGACAAAACCAGGACCAGGAATGGGGGATCCCCCTTTCCTAAGCCACCAGTTCCCACTAAAGTCCTGAAGAGATGTGGGTCGATGCCATTTCAAAGTGTGAATAACAAAACCGGAATGCATCAGCAAGGATATTCGTATCGTTCTAATAATAAAAAAGACATGTGAATGTGACAAACTATAACTGCTGAAATTCCTTCTTCTACAAAACTATTTGTAGTAGCCATTTATGCTTTTCACTCTGGCAACAAACATTGCAAAAGATTTTGGGACATATTCTTGGGCTAGTATCTGTTGCAGTAGAACATGTATGTCTTGACTATATAAACAAGATATACATAGTTTCAGGTTTTTGCATCCAAGACGACAAGAGTCATCAGTGTTATGAGGGAGGATTCAGTCTCCGTCCTTAGAGGAGTTTGGCTGTCATTAGGTCATCTGAGGGAATAATTTTCAGGCAAAAATAACTCTGCCTTTTCAGTTTCCACATTATTTCATCTCTAGACCTCTCCCACATATGGTACTGAGCAGGGACAGATGCTTCTAGGGAGGACTTACTCTCCAAGGCAACCATAATTTGTGTTGGTAATGATGTATAAGGTGAGGTAGTCTTTATTCAGCGGGCGGGGGAGCCAAAATCCAAACTCGCTGTTTGGATCCCTAGATAATAAACAATGTCTTTAGGTTTTTAAACTATAGTTTTTGGTAGAGTATGAAGCTCATAGTCAACTTCATCTTGATAGGCTAAAATCAAGCTACTAACACAAGTCAATATATAGGTTCACCTTTTATTACTGTAATGTGTGAGGTCACAGGAGTCATTTTGGTAAAGCCTTCTTTGATAAGCCTCTTGTTCAGTTTCTTACTCCATGCTATTGTAGCTTGTTTCAGATCATAACTCCCCCCCCCCCCAACCTAAATTTTGGACACTGATGGCTTGTATCCTGATTTCTCAAATCCAAGAGATTTTTCCTTATAAATATTTTCTGTGCTTTCCACATTATTTGTATTCCCTGCTCTCCTTCTGCAAATGAAGACTTTTTTGGTTAGGCAGACCTTTAAAATGTGAACTGTATTAATAGTAGTATGTGTGAAGTAGTGTGCTCTATTTTATTTTATTATTTTATTGTTATTAGTAATTTATTTTAAACATGTTTTAACTGTTTTGATCATAATTTTAATAACATTGACCTTTAATTCATTTTTAACATTTATAGAATAAGATTTTTAATGTAAAATTGTTTTATATTTTTGTAAGCTACCTTCATTTTTGTAAGCTACCTTTGTTTGATCCCATTCCTCATTATCTCACATGAGAATAGCACATATACAGGTAGCAATTATGATTTTTTTCTTTCCCCACAACATGCACATGTAAATTACCGATGAATATTCCCCCCATTTCCACATTATATAAAGAGAGATCACCAAAGTAAATCTTATGGTTAGAATATCACATTTTCTTGTTCCTGTCATGCTTTCCCTATCCTAGGCCTCCTGACTGACTGTTTTCATGGAGAGAAGAGGAAAGGACTTCAAATAATATTAAAGAAGCAAAAAGACATAAGAAACCTAAGGGGGAAAAACTGGGGGGGGGAGAGAGCCAGGGATGGGGGAACTCACATTGTTCCCTTCCACTGATCTCTCAGTATATGCACTGATGTCCTTTTAAAATCCCATTATAGCCAGCAATGAATTCACATAGGAAAATTAGTGCCAGGCCAGACTGCCCATCACAATTTTGTGCTCCTACTTTTGAGGTTCAAAATAGGATGTAATTTTGGCAACGAGAACACATCTTCTCATTCAGAAAATTCTGAAATGCTTCCAAGGAATGTCAGAGCTATTCTCTTTTGCTTTATCCTGCCATTATCACAGCGAAACAGCAAGAGGTTGTAACATCTATCAGGCCCAGCTGTGAGAAGCTGAGTGAAATCTGTGCCATAATAACTAGTCATTTCTGTACCCATGACAAATCATTCAAGCTGGTAAAATGAATGTCGATCAATGTCTATCAAGTCCCATAGGTGACTGTGTTATTTCAACTGGTTAAATGAATCTATGCTAACTTAGATTGCCCTGTATGAGAATGGCTATCTGAGCACAGGCAAAGCTCACAAAAGTTACTTTTTTTTACAACTCCAGAATAGTCATGCCATGAGAAATTCTGAGAGCTGTAATCCAAAAAAAGATAACTTTCCTAAACTGTACAGATCTGTCCTGTACTGCTAAATCCCATTTGTACCAGGAGACAAGCCAAAATGAGTGTATCCTCTCTTCCAGTACACTGAGAGAGTTTAAAATATGGGGCATGGAGGCTTAATTAGGTAACTTTAGATTATGGAGTTAATTGTACTTAGCCCCGAAGCTCCTCACCTCTGGATGGCAATTACAGTGGGCCCTTGGTATTCAGATCGTAGGTTTCATCCAAAACAGCTTGGACTTGGTGGGTGACTGCCCTCTTGATCATTTTGCCCAAAAAATGGTAAGAGGGAGACCGGTCTGTAATTGTTTCTCATCAGGGGATCTAAGGAGTGTTTTTTAAAAAGTGGTTTAACTATTGCTTGTTTCAGTTTTGATGGAAATATTCCCTCTTTAAGGGATGTATTAATTATAAGATGTAATAAAGTTTTTGTTGCATCCCTTCTCTGAACGGTCAACCACAATGGGCAAGGATCGAGAGAGAACATCGTCCTCTTTACACTTCCAAGGAGTTTGTGCACTTCATTGGTATTTACAAACTCAAAATGTTCCAGTTTAACACAGTCCATGGAGTCACCAGACATCTCTCTTACTGTTTCTGTTATAATGTCCGCGTCCAAATGTCCAAATCAGCCTTTATCTGAGAGATTTTGTCTGCAAAGAAGTCATTGAAAGCGTCACAGCAGGCTATAGATGATTCTAGTAACGTGTTCAGGGTGGGAGTTGGGTTAGCTCTTTAACCACCCTGAACAGCTCTGCTGGCCGAGACTCTGCTAATGCAATACGTGCAGCATAGAAAGAATTCTTTGCTGTATCGATTGCCACTCCATAAGAATCTAATAAAAGTAAAATGGCATCCCTTATATAAAATGGCAAAATCAAGCTTTGCTTCTTGGAATTTATATATTTTTAAAATATTTTCAAGCTGTGGATGCTTGAATCTGTTGATAAAGAGTTTGTGGATATGAAGCACTTCAAAGTACTGTACTGACTATATTTACTTGAAAATGCCAGCCCTGGTGTGTTTAGGGGCGTTTCTCCTGCCCTGGACTTATTCCCCAAATTCCTTCTCTAATGACACCACTGATAGGGGAAATCTATGAACTGTAGAATGATAGTCTTATCTGATTTAGTTAGCAAATCTAGCACAATGGGTAAAAGGCTGAGCTACAAATTGGGAAGGCTCCAGTTCAAATCACACTTCTCTTATCATCTCACTAGCAAGCCCTATGCAAGTCACTTTCTCTCAGCCTGACAACAGTAATACTGTAATAAACCTTACAGAGTCGTTGGAAGTAATGCAGCTACATAATGCGACTGATCCAAATACCTGAAAGTGCTATATAAAATTTGTTGTTAGAAAAGTATTTACCTGCAATTAAAAGCTGCTTTACACAATACAGTATTTTTGCAGAGAGATAATCTCATTGTAGGAAAATTGTAAAATGCAAACTGGCCAGAAGTTCCATTACCCAAGTAAATGTGATTAAAAAAACAGGAACCATGCCAGTTTTATATCCCATTTTGATGGTCTGAAGTCAGGCTGTCTCTGTATTTTATGAGAATAGTCTTTTAACTTTTACGTAGTCTTTTAACAGAAAATAGTGAGTCAACAATGGCATTTCTACAATAGCTGGTATTAATAATAATAATAATTAATAATAATAATTTTTATTTATATATCCCGCCTCTCCCTATGGATCAAGGCAGGAGAACAGCACATATATAAATGTACACATAGTTAAAATACATTCTCATTATACAAAACAAAATTTAAAAACACATTAAAATACCTGTACATGTGCAATATCAAATTCTGGTTCCTCATCAAGTCCTTAAACACTGAAGATGCAGGTACTGATGGTTTGGGAATGATACTGAACATATACAAAAAACAGGGTTGCAAGTGCTCACTAATGTCTTCAGGTACATGGCACTTTGGCATAATTTGGCACTTACTATTTAATAATGTGTATAAAATCTGAAAGTAGCAACAAGCATAATGAAGTCATATTCTTTGTTGCATGGCATTCCTAATTCTTTCCATGACAGGGTTTTAGTTTAATTTAGTTCTGGAGTCAAATATCTTAATGAAAAATTGGGTTCATACTTGGAAAAGCCTAATGTTAGGGGTCTTCTATACTCACACAATGAAAGAGGGGGGCAGATTAAAAAGGCCAGATGAGTTCCTACAGGACAGGCTTGGAAGAAATATATTATAGAAAAATGCTTGTTGTCACCTAGTTTTCAGCTATGACCACCATTACAGTCAGTGATATATGACGGCCCTTGGATGAAATTTGCTTAGAAACATCCCTCCAATCTAAAATAGCATTTCAGATAAGGGATACTCAGCCTGTAGTTTAAGCTAACTCCTGGTGAGTGGAAGAGGCAAAAGTACATATCTAACAACTGAGCCAAGCAGCAGAAACAAATATACAAACAACTGAGGCAAGATGATGGAACCTAGTAGAGCAGCGAAGCTGGGAAGATTCAATACCCATAGCCTCTGATATCTATATCCTGACACATAGGTCATGTGAAAAAAAGCAGGATTAATTTGAAATGTGATAGATGTAATTGAGACATGGAATGAAACAACTTATTTGAAAGATAGTAGTTGGAGTTTATACCTTGTTCAAAATGGGACAGACTCAACAGGAAGGGAGACAGATTACACATAAAGAACCAGAATTGTATGTAACTAATGCATACATTTGTGTGGAAGTTAATTATTCTGAGTCTGGAAGTCCTGTTGAAACTATCTGGGAAAAGAAAGGAAGAGAGGAAAAATAAAGAGTGAAACTGCTGTGGCCATATACTAGAGATGACCCAGAGAGCCAGAAGGCTTGGATGGCACCTTCCTGGCACAAATAACATTTTTTTCCGAAGCAAGAAATAATAGTAAGTAGGGGATTTTAACTATCAGGTCATCTATTGGAAGTCTACCTTTGCTAAGACTGAAACTTCCAATAAGTTTTTCATGTGCTTTCTGACAAATTCATTTTTTAAGAAAGAAGGAACAAGGGGATCTGATATCATGGACTTTATCCTGACCAAAAGGAGAATAACTGGAATATGAAATGAAAGTGGGAGAAACCTTAGGAGAAACTGGCCATGCCATCTTGGAATTTGTGGTAAATGTAGAATTCGTAGTATGTAGAACAAGACTGTGTACATGGACCCCAGAAAGGAGAGGGAGGGAGGGGGTCTTGCCCCCTCCTCCCAGGGGTTCTGGCAAAATTGGACCACCAAGATTTCCATGTACTTGAGGCTCCTCACAAATGATCACTCAGAAGTGTACTAAATAATAGAGCACTATGTAATAATGAGAGCTGTTGTGCTTGAGCCCTCATGGGAATAACAAACATTGCCTATAATCTATCTTATGCACATTTGCTTAGTTGTAAACTACACTGAACACAGGGAGGGCAGTTCTAAGCACACATTGTTCCTGTAAGATCTGTTCATATTTAAAGATGTGTAAGTGATAATGGAAAGGGAAAATCATTTGTCCTTCCCTTCCAAGTACCTGCAAGTAAGTAAAATTAATAACCTTCCTGTCAATGTTGACCCCCCCCAAAAAAAAACCAACTTGAAAATAGTTCTGAGATCTTAATGATGTTCTTTATCCTCCCATCTTATTATGCTTTATTTATTTATCCTTGCCTTGGTATACATAGCTTCTTGACTGCTTCTTTACACATGTACTGGTTGACCAGATATTAGATACAATGGTGCCACAGCAAGCACATGAGAGAGGTAGTCCTACAACAACATCAGTTCAGTTTCTTCCAAATCTACAGGTGAATCTCAATTTTTTTAACTCTCCTAACCACTTCAGTAGGCACAACATACTGATTTCCTTGTCTGTTTTGGAATGACTTCCAGTTCATTTCAGATGGCTTGGTTCCTGTTTCTTGCTCTCAACAGTTTTAAGAAATGATGCCCGTGTAGTGATACCTTGCCATCAAACAAGTGGATTTCTGCTTGAGCAGTAGGATTTTGCCTTCCTTTCCTACTCCTACACCTCTCCATTTTCTTCATCTAGTCTGCAGCATCCTCAAACTGATGAAACAAATTTGGAGGTGTCCAAGGGCTGCAGATGGAAGTCACAAATCTGCTCTGCAATACAAATGATGATCTCCATCAAATAACAGAATCCATTGTGCTAAAGAACAGACATGATTGCTGTCATGTTCTGCACAACAGAACAACATGGTTTGCAACAATCCAGCAAGACAAACTTACTTGATATCTCCACCTGCTTCCTTCACCAGTTTATTAATCTGACTGCATGAACACAAAATCTAAGTCTGAACCCTAAGTCTGAAATCAAAATAATTATACTAAAAAGATTTATTGCAGCTACATACCTAATTTGGCTTAGAAAGGTATAACTAAATAGCAAAAAAAGAAAACTATGGATTAACATTTGGATGCAATGATTTCTGCCTGTTAAGAATATAATACTCTACATTAGGACAAAGATATATTTCTGTAATATTCAACATTCACATTTCTCTTTTCCTTCCTTTATATGAAATACTGTTTGAACATTTTATTATCTTGCATGCACCAAATCCTTCCAATTTGTTGCAAAAATAATGGTCTTCCAGCATCTTAAAAATGAACAGATTTATTGTACTACAAGCTCTCACAGAGTAATGTTGCCTTTCTTGAATTGTGGAGTACAGACTAACTACATCGTAATGAGTGTCAGCTCATGAACACTCTCTCTGTATTTTGGATAATATAAATTTTTTAAATGTGTTGATTTCAATGTTGTTTTGATCCTGATTCTATTTCTGTAATAAATTCAACAAGGGCTCTTCCAGATTGGTCTAAAGAATTGTGAGTTCTTGTGATATAATTCCCTTATGGCTCATCAGTATTTCTGTCTGTTGTCACCCACATCAACTTGTTCCATTATTTTGGAGGATGGCTTGTACCAGTTTCTTGGATCTGGACTAGGGTTTTCCCAAAGTCCTTTTTTTAAAGTACTGGGCTATGGTTTACTGAGGTGGTCTTGTGGTCTGATGACAAAATATTGTCTTCTGTGACTTTCTAAAATATTTTTCCTTATAGGTTTACAGTGCAAGCATCCCATTTCACTGATGGGCTATAGCACAACTCTAAAAACAAATTTAAAAATAAGAAAGGTGGAGAAAACAACATACTGTGCTCGTATTTCTCAGCATCAAAAAGAAACACACCTTAAGATAGGAACAAAATGTTATGAATTTTGACAGAAAATAGTCTGGAATGACAGAAATATAATTTGGATATAAGAGAGAACTGTAACAAGTACTACAACCTTCACATACATTGTCCTCATGGAGAAAAAATGTCTGCCATTCTGTTGGTGAATTATAATGATGTATATCAAACCTGTGCCATCACAACTCACTTTTTTGGTCACTGTGAAAGTTGGGATTCTGTTTTGACAATAATGACCAACCTCCCCCCCCTAAACTTACCGTGTAAGCAGGACAGTCTCTCCAACACAGCTATTTCCATGTAGGATCATGATGTGTGTGCATGAGTGGGGACACATCCAGATGTTTTCCTGTAGCTGGACATGCTGCTGGATTGTCATATGCTCGGATGTCACAAGTACCCTGGAGGTGTCTGTCAATGCCTGTTGTCCCACATTCAGCTACAAGAAATTAGCTGGATGTGTCCTTGCTCATCCCCATGCTCTCTGACAATACAGGAATGGCTGTGCTGAGGGGCTGCCCTGCTTACAAGGTGAGTTTGGAGTGGAAACGTAGGTATGTGATATACATACATTTCCTCATGCTGCATCTCAGAGCTGAATATAATTTATTAATCTGTTTGTCTCCTAACTTGCACAATACCCATTTAGTTCAGACAGATGTTTATATATTAATTTGTCATTACACTCTACTTTCACATGTTTGTGTGTGTATGTGCCTTCAAGTTTCCTGTTGACTAATGGCGACCCTATACATTTCATAGGGTTTTCTTAGGCAAAGAATACTCAGAGATAGTTTTGCCAGTCCTTTCCTCTGAAATCTAGCCTTCTGCAGTTGGTCTTCATTGGTGGTCTCCCATCCAAATACTAACCAGGGATGACCCTGTTTAGCTTCCAAGAACAGATGTGATCTGATGTCTTCAAGGTATTAGCCATTAGAAATTACCTATCTCATCTTATTTTACACAAAATATTTACTGAAGAAGTTTTCATTTTTAAATGGGTACTTTTGAACATCAAAATTATGGATCTTACCTATCTCCCAAGTTTCTGACCCTAACATTTGGCATGCTTTTGTTGGTGACAGGGTTAAGGCCACATCTAGTGGTTGTGAAGATATAATTGGCCTTGCTGGGAATTGAGGCAGCACACCTAGCAAGGAAGGTTCTAAAATATAGGTCAGCCTTCTGCAATCTTGCACCCTCCAGCTTCCACCATCCCCAGCATAGTTTATTGACTGGCCTTATTGGGGATCATTGGCCTTTTAGCCAGAACACATTTGTTATAAACCAGTATATATGATGTAATAGCATGTTCTCAAAAATATTGCCCAGACTGTGTTCTGACTTCAGAATTTCTGTCTTACCTGTTTGCAGTGAAAGCATTATTGGCTGTATTTCCCCCCCATTGTTATTTAAGCTTCAAAATCAAATGAAGTCCATGGTAGTAGTAGTTGTTGTTGTTGTATTTAATTAAGGCTGAAATCATATGGAGATTTACCTGGGAGCAAGTCCCAGATGGGCTTAATTGTGAGTTTATCAGATTGTTCCACTCAGGTATTGAAAAGATTCTCATTTCTTCCCCCCTTTCCCATCCAGTAATTTTTGATAAGGGACAAAGAGAACATGTAATTGAGTAGCTTTGCATTATTAAGCTACAGGTTGAATTGAAATGATAGAAATATTACTTTGGTTGTCATAGAAATTACTTGCTTCCATTTAAATAAAGAAAGGAATAAACAGCTGGAGACACAATTAAAAATATATGTCAGAGAGTCATAAAATCATAGAATCAAGTGTTCTAGAAAGAGCTAATGCATTACTTACCAGATTTAGAAATGTGGGAACACAAAGGGTAAGGGATGTGCAATAACAGATTATCATTCAGAAGGCTCTGTGACACACTCAGCTCAGGATAGTTACACACCTAAAACAAACAAACAAACAAAAAAACAGACCTGTTTTATCCTAAGTATGGTACTAGTTCAGAAACTGCAAAATCAGGATGTCTCTTTGGATAATAGGTCACCCCGATGGACTGACTGCTGAAGCAAGGGTCTTCAATATGTGGGTACTGAGCCTACTTTACAGATGTACATTAAGATTACTTTTAATTCCATTGTACACTTGATATTGGCCCTGTCCAGATGGGCCAAAAAGCACATACTGAGTACATGCTAGGGTTGCCTGGGAGCCTCCTTTTCAGACGCTTCCTAAGCCTATTATGTACTCAGTACGTCAAAATGGTGGCGCCCTGTCTGCACGGGCGCCACCATTTGGACACAAAGGACGTGTAGTGTCCGCATGTCCCGTTGTGCTTGCAACGTCACGAGTGTGCCATTTGCTCACTTGGGCATTGTAAACGCGATGCAAAAAGAACCCGCAGTTTGAGGGTTCTTTTACCGCTGCTGGGAAGCCTCGCCATTTGGCAGCTGAGGCTCCACACCGGCGGAAATGGAGGCGGTGGCAGACCACCCTTTTTGGCGGTCTGTATCCCGCCATAGTTACTGAAATAGTGACTGAAATGGTGGATAGGTTGAAAATTGACCAAAAATAAAGCTAAGTCAAAACTAGAAGGGCCAAAAATAAAACTATTTGAAGACTGATGTGCTTCATCAGGAGGGCGTATGGGTGAAAATTGGTCCATGCATCTTGGAATAGGTGTCCACTCCAGGGGTATTTGTTTTCGGACAATATTCAAAAGGCTGGTCTTGATCTACAGAGCCTTGGATGGCTTGGGGCCTATGGAAAGTTGCTGTCAGTATGGTCTGTGAAGACTATTTTATTTTATGTTTCAACTTGTTTTCCTATTTTTCCTCTTTGCTTTTTCTTCTTTCAAATGTTTTTGTTTTGTTTTGTTTTGTTGTGGTTGTTGGTTGGTTGTGTTTGTTGTCTACTTCATTTGTATCTGTTTATCTTTTTTATTGTTTTTGTTAAGTTATAGTGCTTTCACTGGATTTTCTTGCTTTCCTCCCCCCTTCATTTTTTTTTTTTTTTTTGGCTTTATAGGCTGTCTCAAAATAGTTGCAAAACAGCATGATAAAAAATAGTCTGAGTAAATAGTGCAAAGGAAAAAAAAGGAAGAAGGAGGTTTGAGTCAGGGTGGTATAGTGATTTGAGTGTTAGACTAGTTTTAGTTTCTTGTAGCACCAGAGCTCTCTGACAGAGAAGGCTAAATATCTCACAAAACTACAAATCCCAGAATGCCATAGCATTGAGCCAGGGCAATTAAAGCAGTGTCAAAACTGCATTAATCCTGTAGTGTAGATGCAGTTACCAATTGAGGTGCCATGTTTTGAACCAATTTATGTAGACTTCAAAGACCACCCAACATACAGTATGTTACAATGATACTTATTCCTTCCTTAAAAACACTTGTACACTGCCTCTTGTTAATGATTTCAAGGTGGTTTACAAAAATTAAAACAAGGAATGACAGAAAAATGAATACTTATGAAGCAAATATTAGTTTTAAACTTTTGATTAAATGTCTGGCAGTTTTAAATAACTGAAATAATTAAAAAAATTTAAAGTATTTTTCTTTTTCAAATATTAATCTGATTCTTCAAAGCAGGGATTGTAAAGTTAACTTTGAGAAGGAAGAATATAATGACATGCTGAAACTATCAATAACAGTGCACAGGCAGGATGATGCTCAAGGTCCTTGCTTGACACACAATATTGTATCTGGCTTTGGTTGGCAGACTAGATTCTAGTAAAATACCAAACAGATCCAAGAAACCTTGAGTTTGTGCATGGTTTTGTCCTCAACCTGTAATGCTTTAGTCCTTGGCTCACTATGTCCTGCTAATTTTTAATGTTACAATGTCAGATTTGATGTGCTAGCCAAAGACATTTTGTTGAATGCTGCCCGAGGCAGAGCATTCAGTGGTCCCTCCCATTGGTTCAGTTAGTTCATGGTGCATAGTACCTGAGACCTGTCACATTATTTTGGCATAGGAGGCAGAAAAGCCCACAAGCACTTTCCCCCACTTCTAGGAGACACATATGAGAATAAAAACAAGTAGAACTCTTGTGGCATGTTACAGAATAACAAATTTTATTTGTCATAAGCTTCCATAGTTTGTACAGAATTTTGTTGCTTTGCTGCAGCAGACAAATGTAGCTAGTCACCTGCAAATAATAACAAGGCAAGCAACTAATAATCCTATGGTCTTTTGTGACAACCCAAATCTTCTGTTTAAGACAGATGCTTCAGTCTGCCCACTGGTAGAGCTGGCTCTTCAAATGTGGCAGTTGGGATCTGAGCCAGTAGATGTACCCTGAGAGATGCACTGAAGAAATAAACTGAGCATTCCTTGAAGGCAATGAGAACCATTATGGCTGAGAAGCTGTATTTCAATTTCATAAATAATATTTTTTTAAAAAAATAACACATTTAACAAGGAGACATTTCTAGTGGCAGGGTCTCTCTCTCTCTCTCTCTGTGTGTGTGTGTGTTGGGCAACTCACTCTCTCAGCCTTAGAGGAAGGCAAAAGCAAATCCTTTCTGAATAAATCTTGCCAAGAAACCCCCATGATAGGTTTGTTTTTGGGTTTCCATAAGTCAGAAATGACTTGAAGGCACATTATAACAACAAACAATATATGTACAGTACATATGTCTGTACGTCTGTCTGTCTATCTGTCTGTGGCCTGCAACAGACTGCCTGAAAGGGGCAGCCTGCTGGCAGCCTTTTTCCCTCTGGAGGGAAGCCGCAGCCGCCAAACCGTGTGGCTTCCCTCCGCAGGAAAAAGAACCCGAAAAAATTGGTTCTTTTTCTGCCACAGGGCATACGTAATGAGTGCACCAATGACAGATGCCGTGCGTCACTTGCGTCACAATGGCGGCGCCCATGTACATGGGGCACCGCCATTGTAACGCTGCTGGCATGTATTAGGCTTAGGGACTTTGCGGTTGCCATGTGGTCCCTAACCCTAAAATCGGTGCAGGTACGCTGCTTGTTGGCGGTATGTTCCGCGCCTGTCTTTCCCTCAGACCTATTCTCTTCCTCTAATGTAAAGTAAGCATTTTAAAACATTTCTAAGGCCACTCTGATATTTAATGCAGCTAAGACTGCCCCTTGCTACTAATGTAATGTTTATTGCTTGTTTCAAGTGTGTCAGGTAAAAAAATAACTAGTTACATTTTCAGTAGTGAAGAAATAACCAGTTGATGCATATACATTACTGAATAGGGTCAATTCTACTCTTTGGTCTATCATACTTTTGGTCAAAGTAATACATATACATGCATAGAAAACCTTTCCAGCACCATTAAAATGTATAGGATTGCTGGTTACAATGAAAATCAGTCTTCAGTTCTTAAATTACACTGTGCTGCAGCTGATCCCAGTCTGTGCATTATGCTTCTGTAGCATTTTTATTAGAAACCAGAATCTCCTTTTGATTTACCGAAAAGAACAAATTAACAGCTCCCTTTCTTGACATGGATGATGGTCCAATATCAATCCTTAACATTTCCAAATCCACATGATGAAGAATTCAAGGCATCAGATGATTCAGAAGCTGAATTGCTGATGGAGATGTCACCTATTACCACTGTTTGGGAAAAATCATATGTGGCTCAAAGTCCAGAGTGTGGAAGCTCCTTCTGATATGGGTTTGGACCCATGCTATCTGTTGGTCAGTTTGACAGCTGCCGGTCATATTGTCATGTAGCTGTCTTAAATGAAAAATCAAACACATAGACGAGAAGAAGTGACTTAAGTTGCAAGTATCTTGTAATTTGAAAACATTTTCTGACAGAATAGTCAACATATTCTTGGGAATAAACACTATAACACTCAGAGATTGTTTGCAAGTGGGAAAGTAGGGCATGTTAATTATGTATGAGAAAATGCTCCAACCTATTTTACTGTGCAGTAAATTTGCCTATATCTGTGTTGGAGGGCTGAGCTTCCTGGCCCTTCTGCTAGGCTTCATAGCACAAAGTCTCCTATACAGCATTCTGAACTCTTTCTCAAAGATGGTTAAATGTGCTTTTCTGACATCCAGTTCTTCTCTCATTAAAGGCCACAAACACTGTAGGTGTTGTCTCCCCCTTCCCTTGCTCTTCCACCTCCTGATCATATCCCTGCTGTTTCTTTCAGATCTGGGACATCAAAGTCTTACGCTAATGAATACAGGCACTGAAAAGTTGCACTTCAAATACAGCAAATGAATATTTTTGTTTGGGTGACGGTTTCTTAACAAGATAGTTATGGTACAGAAGATGGATGTGTCAGCCTTGCTTTGAATGATCACATAAAAGCACAGAAGGCCATAAACCTTTAAGTACTTTTCATCATGGGAATTCTGAGACACAGTTGCTGAAAGCCCATAGATGAGATGAATTTTTAATCCTTGCAGAGGGATTGTTTCTTGCACATTTCAGAAACAATATTCACCTGACTTGCATTGACTAAATGTCTCTAGAGAAACAGTCCTGCCTCAGGCAATGGCCAGGTGTTACACCTACCAAAATCATCTCTTCTACACAAGTATTAAATGCGCAGTAGCTCTGTCTTTTTCTGCATCTGGCCACCCCATGGAAGGGAAAGATTTTGGGGGTTTGGAGTGATCATGCAGAAAACTGTCACATCTTTGAGATGTATCACTATACTGTAGGCATCCATTGATTTCTTTCTCTTGAGCACCAAATGTTTTTGGTCAATCTAGGTGTCATATATCCATATTGCATATGAAGGACACTAGATTTAGGAAAGTGGAGATAGAGGACAGGACTGACTGGCTGGAATTCTAAACAAGATCACACCACACTGTAAGATCTTGTTGCAGCTCCTATTACTACTTCTGTGTTGCCATTTCCAGTTTTCAGACAAGTATTGCCATTCCAAGCAGTTATATAAATAAAATATCAGGCATAACACTGCCCTAAAGCTTATAGACTTAAAAGAAAAGCCACATAAGGGGAAGGGAATGAAGGGAAAAGGTTGAGTAAGTCAATCCATTTGACAGTGCCCAAACACACTGGTGAATTAAAGCTTTCATACTAATTTGGGGCCAAGCTTCTCTTAATTTGCTGGTGGTTCTTGCTTGGACAGAAGTGTGTAATTACCCAGTGACTTTCAGTGCTTTGGTCTGTGGTATAGAACTAAGTCTACACTATATAGTCTTTAAAAAAATATTTCTATTGCCCCAGGCTTCTGTGGATACATCCACAAACAAATCTTCCTGTTTCTGGCATTATTTTAAAAATTATATAGTACTGTACATTTAATTTGGTGAGCACATAATGTGGAAGTGGGATTGAATTAGATGTCTACACGACAAGTCTTCCTGGATGAGATTAAAGCAAGGAGAGTTACTTACATGAAAGCTATTCATGGTGCTGGCCCTGCACCATGGTTACATTGCTTCCACCCACCACACCTCATATATTAACTGTGGATGTCTGAGCTGGAGAAACATCATACAGTATGTCTACATATGTAGGTCGCTACAGGAACTGGAACCCTGGCTGTGGTGAATATCAGAAGGTGTCTGGGGAACATGCACCTCCTATGGGCCAGTTTTCCAGTTCCCTTGCTCCTTGTTAATATACCCTAGTATTATAATAAAAGTTAAATGGTTTGCTCATTATTTCAGGCTTTCCACATATCCTCTCACAATAAGGACTGAGTGAGTCATGTTGCAAAGCCATTAAAGATCATATTTATACCTCACCTCAGGCTGTGTCCCCATTCACCTTTCCCATCCAACCATCCAGGGGTTGCCAATGTGTTGTCACTCCAAAATTAAAGCTATCAGTATTTCCAAAATCCTATTGTCAATTCCATGGGGAAACCATCAAGTCTTTGTTACACCATGTGGGAATATTAAGTACCCCTCAAGAGTGTAGAACAGGATATGCACAGCCACCCCACACATTGCCAGTTCACTGCTACAGACCAAGGCTCTGTTCTGCAGACCACAGTTCCACTCTCTGTGTAGCCCTTAGACTCTGTCTGAGCCATTCTCCGTCTTTTGTGGAACCTTCTTTTCAGGACTGCTAATTATCACCCCCCCCCATAACACCCCCTATAACAAAGGAGGAAGCTTTGAAACGATGATGCTTGGGTTACAGGATAGGTTCAACCCCAACTATTCTTGAATATCCTCAGCTTTGCTATATAGTTTTAGTGTATCTGGTCCTTATGCCTGTTTAGATTCATATGAGCCCACAAAGTTTTTTTTAGATGATTTTAACTTTGTAATGCAATGTAGTATTTTTACAATGTATTTGTTGTTTATATTTTATGCTTTATATAGATTACTTTTTGTAATCATGTGCACTATACAAATAAACTTATTTACTACTAGTACTGCCCAAGGGACCTGGCTACCTGAAGGAGAGTTCAGATTGCAGCATTGCACTACCCTCCCAAGCTAAGGTTTACATATTTGCTGAGGCACAAAATAATTTCATTGGTTTTTCACTTTTTTACTTGAAACAGATTCGTTCACCACAAAGTATGGCAGGGTCCACAGCTCGAGTATAACAAGTTAAAATACAGTAGCATATTTAATTGCAGTGAGTTACTTTGCTTGGTAACAAAGCTGTAAAGAAGTCACATTTCAAAAATAATATATTGTGTAGCACCATAAGTTACCTTTATAGGCGTAATGAAGGTAATTTTCTACATCCTTTAAAAAAGTTATTTTTGAATGGCAATTTAGATGCATTTTGATGGATTTTTTTCAAGTGTTACACCATGAACCCTAAGATTTTTAAAAAACATGTAAAGTAATAAAAAACAAACAAAATAAGTAATGCAACAAATTGTTTTTCTAGCACTGCCAAGAATAATAATGCTTTGCTTCTTAAACATTGTAACAGCAACAACAATTCTGTACTTTTAAAAACTTCCTCAACTCTGGCATATATATATACTGGTATCATAAAATCAGTCAAAAATCTCTGGATGTCTGTATCATGCCTGTTTTAAATCTTCAAGATAGGTTTGTTTCTATTGCCTTATTGTTGCAATTAAATGTGACACTATATAGCTGCAAAAACTTTCAGTCAATAAAAGCCTTATCGCATGTGAAAAGGAAGCTGAAATGGACTGGGAGAGTAGCGGCTCTCTTTATGCCTCTCCGCACCCTGTTGTAACACTTCCATTCTCTTCCCAAGGGAAGGTCCCAAGATCATAAAAGCATCTATTTTGTTGTGTTGGAAAAATCAGTTTGACAAATGGCACGTTATTATGACCATCTCCCTTGGAAAGTGAATGGAAGTGTTACAAGAGCATGCAGAGAGGCACATAGAAAGCTGCTACTCTCACTCCATTTCAGCTTTCTTTTCTCATGCAATATGGCTCTAAGACTGGTATCAACCTTCCTAATGCCACAACCCACAGGTTGCAAACCGCAAAGGGGTCGTGAACCACATACTGAGAACTGCTGCACTAGAGTATTATAGATTATGGCGCCAACCCTGGGACTTAGGCGACCCCTGTGAAAGGGTCGTTTGACCCCCAAAGGAGTTGTGATCCACAGGTTGAGAACCACTGCTCTAAGATGCAATATTATCCATCCATGTAATGCAGAAAGAGTCCATTAGAGCAGAGGTGGAGAACATTTGGTCTTCCAGATGGTTTTTACTTACTTACAAAAGTCCAAGCTGACATTATTGCCAAGAGATTATGAACGCTGTAGTCCAAAATACGTAAAGGGCCAAAGATTTCCTTTCAGCATTCAAGCTAAATTATGATAAAAAGCTCAACGTTTGGGAAGAAGGAAGCCTTCCTACTAGAGTTGCCAAACTGAAAACTGAAGAAGGTTCCTGTATCTTTAATGCTTATGGAGTAGTAGAAGGAATTTGAGGTGGTGCTTGTCACAAGATCAGATAACAAGCAGTTCCTGCTGAAATTCTCTCTTCTACACAACCATTAAAGGTACAGGAACCCTCTCCAGTTGTCATTCTGACAATTCTATTTCCAATTCTATTTGGACCCTTTGAAATCAATTACATTTGATGCCTGAACTTTCAGATCTTCCATTCAGCTCTCGTTTTACATGACTCTGCATCTCTTGGTATTTCTATAGATCTCCATGAATTAGGCATTCCTCAGAAATATAAGGAGATGGACTGTATACATGCCGGGGGCATTTATTTAGTCTTTTTTTGAATTAACCATATATATTCTAAAATGCTGAGTTTCTACACACACACACACACACACACACACACACACAATTCTCTCTTTTTATTTTAAAAGCTGGATAAATTTCAGTTAGCTTGAATGAATTTCTCATTTTAAGAAAACTGCTTGTCATGTTGAGCTCTTAGTTGCTAAGCGACAGCAGGTCTCTGTATAGTTGGGCGGCTTGTAAATCTGGCCTTGAAAGGTAAGGGGGAAAGACAGATCTATTCCCTTCAGGCCTTAAAATTGCATAAGCCCTGTGTGAAAGACATAAATGTTTTAAAAGGAAAGGGCTTTCTGGGTGTATCTTGGACCAATCTCTTATTTATTGCAAAATAATTCAGTGGAAATAGTTTCTGATCATCCAAACGGGAATTACGTCGTACAAGGCAATAAGTATACAGCAGGGCATGATAGCTGGCTTAAGGGCCATGAAATAAAATACCTGCGGGACGGGAGTCATTTGCAGAAGGACACAGAATGTGGGCATACCTCAGTTAAAGCCTCTGACAAAGGAGCTCCTTTTTACAAAGTCTTTTTATGCTAACCCAGCTTTTCTTCCTTGTCCTCTGTCTAGGTAGAAGCGTTTTTTAGCCACATCAGCACTGGGAGGATGGTGAAGGAGGTCTTGAGAAACACTGACTTTTGGTGCCTTGTTGCAGTTGAATGTGTGCAGTAAACTCTGTGATGAAGATGATGATGATGATGATGATTTATATAGCGCTGTAGATTTGCACAGCGATGTACATAAAACAATAAATATATAAGAGTCAGCCTGCCTATGGCGTACAATCTAAGAAATAATGATAAAGCTTGAGTTGGGAAACAGTCGGATTCTCTCTGACCCTCCTGCAGCTGTGTCTGCCTGTGTAAACAGCAGCTGCATCCAGAATCCCCTACTGAGTATGCATGAGCAGCAAAACAGAAGGAAAAAGCAGATTAGCCTTTTTCACCAGGCTTCACCCAGTATGTTAAAAAGAAGCATACATAAACCCATACATACATACATACATAAAATGAAAACCATAGGAAAAGATTGTTGAAAGAAAGAAAGAAAAATCCCTGGATCAGTTTTGCTTTTAAGTGATCTCTAAAAGGTTCATAATGCTTTTCTTTATTTTTCCAAGGCTTCCCTGATTTGTTTGATTTCACATGTGCATGGCTTTAGTTTTGAATTAAGTTAGCTGAAACACGTTGATCTGCTTTTTTGTGTGTACTGTAGTAATGTTTTCCTATTCTTTCCATGTTATTTCTGCCTGTTATTCTAAATTATCTATTAAAAAAGCAATCCCCAGGAACACATCTACTTTGTTAACTGAGGAATATCTGTGTATGTGTTTATATGCTATGTAAAAAGTTTCCAGTCACAGCCAGTGGTAGTGTAATGGACTAGGACTCTGGGAGACAAGGCTTCAAATTGCCACTCAGCCATAGAAACCCACTGAGTGACTTCAGCCATGTTGTTGTTGTATGCCTTCAAGTCATTTCCAACTTATGGTGACCCTAAGGCAAACTTATAATGGGGTATTATTCAGCAAGGTCATCCAGAGGGTTTCATGGTCGAGTAGGGAATCAAACCATGGTTTCCAAAGTCACAGCCCAACTTTCAAACCATTACGTCACACTGGCTCTCAGCCATAGAGAATGGCAATGGCAAACCTTTTAATAAACCTTGCCAAGAAAACCATATGATAGGGCCATCATAAGTCTGAGCTGACTTGAAGACACATAACAACAAAGAAGCTTCCAAACTAAGACTGAAGATGTAGGGTGCTAGATTTGAAGATTTATAAGAAAGCATAGAGGTGGTGGGGATTTGTCCAGTTCATACATAAATATAAACACAGGTTAATTAAAATCTGGAGTAAAGTCTCCTCTTTGTAGCCATTCAGGAAAGGGGGAGGCATGAGGCCAGAATTAATCCATGTGAAGAAAGGAAACAGGAAGAAAATAAACTCATTTGAGATGTGGTGCTGGATAAGAGTGCTAAAAAAGATACCATGGACAGCTAAAAAGACAAACAAATGGATCCTTGAATAGATCAAACCTGAAGTCACCCTGGAAGCCAAAATGACCAAACTAAGGCGTTTATCAGACAGGGTCTCTGCCGCGTGGAACTGGGGCTTTTGCATACTGGACGATTCGAATTCACGTCCTAACACAAATGTACTTTCATACCTGGGAGTCCTTCCGCATTGGCGGGTTTCGAATTGCCCGATCAGCATTCGCGCAAAGTGTGTTCAGTGCAGAATGTTTTACCAAACCGGACCTTAACATGTGCATTGGCCGATTCGTATTGGCCGCCTCGCGCATGCTTAGTGGTGCCCTGCATGGGTCGCGACCTTAAACGCTTCCAGGGTGAAAAGGGAGGTCACATCCTTTTCCTGTTTTTCGTGCCTTGCATGACAACCCGGTAAAGTTAACAATGCGATACAACGTGCCCGTTACTGTTTCCTCTCTACATTCCTGCTTGGTTTTAATGTAACAATTACCTTCACTTGCAACAAATTAGCAATGCCCGGTTCTGTGTGCGTGTGTGTGAGTGTGTGTATGTATGTATATGAACATAGGCATGGAAATATATACAGTGGTGCCTCGGGTTACGAAAATAATTCGTTCCGCGGCACCGTTCGTAACCCGAAAAGCCTTCGTAAGCCGAAAACCCATAGGCGCTAATGGGGAAAAAAGCCGCGGCGGAGTTTTTTCGTAACCCGAAAAAACTTTCGTAACCCGAAACAATAAATCCCTATGGGATTTATTCGTATCCTGAAAAATTCGTAACCTGGGTATTTTGTATCCCGAGGTACCACTGTATATGTTTTGCTCTAGGTGTGTGTGTGAGTGTGTGTGTGTGTGTGTGTGTGTATGTATACATATATATATACACACATGCATACATACATATTATTACATATGCTCTGTGTGTGGGTATATATGCACACAAATAGTTGCATTTGCGCGGTGTGTGTATATATATCTTAATATATATATTGATACATAGGTAGCACATAAAATAGCACATGCTGTGTGTGTGTGTGTGTGTGTATGCACATGTATGATTTCACATGCTCTGTGCATGCCTTGGCATGTATATGTATGTATATAATATTGTAACTAAATTTTCTCTGTGTGTGTTTGTGTGCATATATATATATATATATATATATATAAACACAGAGCTACATATTCCCTGGATCTGTGTGGGTCTGTGTGACTGTGTTTGTGTGTGTGCGTGTGTGTGTATATACACATACATATATATATATGGAGATGTATATGATTACATTAGCTCTAGGTGTGTGAGTGTCTGTGTGTAAGAGTGTGTGTGTATACACACATATGAAAATTATATACACACATAGAAGTACATATGCTCTGTGTGTGGATGTGTTTATATGTATTTATATATGCGCACATATATATGTACATGTTGGCAGTTTGCGTGTCAGTATACACAAACACATATGCATATATATGTAGTTTCATGTGCTCTGTTTGTGGGTTTGCATATATATATATATGTATGCATATGTATGTCTATAATTTTGTTACTACATGTTCTCTGTGTGTGCGTGTATATATATAGAGATAGAGATAGATAGATAGATAGATAGATAGATAGAGATATAGATATTTATATATTTATAAACACACACACCTACTTATTCCCTGGATCTGTTGGGGTCTGTGTGTGAGAGAGAGAGTGTGGATATGGGTGTGAGTGTGTGTATGTATGTATGTACACGTAGCTACGAAAATATAAATATGTTTCTGTATATATATATGGGGAAATATATACAACATAATTTGCTGTAGGTGTGTGTGTGCATTTCTGAATGTGTATGTATATATTTATCTATGTATATATGTGTCTATGTCTGTGTGTATATATATATATATTTATATATATTCACACATATGAAATCACATATGCTCTGTGTCTGGTGGTGTATATATACATTTATATATGTATGCATATATATCCGGCAGTTTAGTAAATAGATGACCAAAAATCATAATTAAAATCTTTTATTTAACTATTGCTTGTCTCCTGGGTTTTTGTACAAGTTGATGCCAGGGAAGTTCAGAAGAACACACTGAGGATAGACGGGGCAAGGTATTCCCCCAAGCAAGTCCAGCAAAAAGCGGGGGTCCCAACTTCAGATGCTGCAGTGTCCAGTAATTTCATCCCCAGCGTGCTGCAGGATCTGAAAAGAAATGCAAACAAAGAAATATTACTTGATATCATACCCAGAAACACTCATACATGTACAGGAAGGTCTACAGGCGGGTAGATAATTATAGCTATGAGCGATCATATATATGCACATGCTAGCTATGGGAGGATTGTTCACATGGGGTTCACCATTTCCATCCTATGAGGCTGAGAGAGTGTGACTTGTCCAAGGGTTTTCTCTGGGAGGGTTGCATGTCAAATTGGGGGGGGGGGGCAGATAGGGGGCCTAGGAGAAGGCAGTGGATGATGGGATTGGTGGCAGGCAGAAGGAGAGGTGCAGAAGGGCCCAGGGAGAAGGCAGAGGATGATGGGATGGGTTGCAGATCAAATAATGGGGGCAGATAGGGGGCCTAGGAGAAGGCAGTGGATGATGGGATCCGTGTCAGGCAGAAGGAGAGGTGCAGAAGGGCCCCAGGGAGAAGGCAGAGGATGATGGGATGGGTTGCAGGTCAAATAATGGGGGCAGATAGGGTCCTAGGAGAAGGCAGTGGAGGATGGGATCGGTGGCAGGCAGAAGGGGAGGTTCAGATGGGCCTCTGGGGGAAGGCAGTGGATGATGGGATCGGTGGCAGTTAGAAGGAGAGGTTCAGATGGGCCCCTGGGGGAAGGCAGTGGATGATGGGATTGGTGGCAGGTAGAAGAGAGGTTCAGATGGGCCCCTGGGGGAAGGCAGTGGATGATGGGATTGATGGCAGGCAGAAGGAGAGGTGCAGATGGGCCCCCCTGGGAGAAGGCAGTGGATGATGGGATTGGTGGCAGGCAGAAGGAGAGGTTCAGATGGGTCCCAGGGAAAAGGCAGGGGATGATGGGATGGGTTGCACACCGAAGGAGAGGAGCAGAAAGACCATTGGAAGAAACCCCACCCCAACCCCCGTCACAAGCGGGTAAATTTAAACCCCACTTTGCAACAGCGAAACATGCTCAACCCTGCAGAAAAACCCCTGGAAGGACCGCAAGCTTACCTTTCCTCTGCGCCAAGAGTGCTCGTCCCCCGGCTTTCCTGGAACCGGCAAGAGGAAAGACCCACCGGAAGGAAAAGTGGGGCAAATTGCAACAGGGCATCATGGGAGAGTTGGAATCTGTGGGGCTTGCGACGGAATTCAGGACTGGGAATTCACACCAGACCCATTCGCACTTAGATCGAACAGAGCCCCAATGTGGATATCGCCAATCCACTTATTAAGTGCACTCGCCAACACACGCCAAAAAGAGGAGCAAGTACACACTCAGTTCAGAAGCCCCGCGGAAGGGGCGCACATCCAACAATGCCAGGTATGAAAGTACATTCGCGTTAGCACGCGAATTCGAATCGCCCAGTACGCAAAAGCCCCAGTTTCATGCGGCAGAGACCATGTCTGATAAATGCCTAAGGCTGTTGTATTTTGGCCATATCATAAGAAAACATGGCTCACTGGAAAAGACAATAATGCTAGGAAAGGTGAAGGACAATAGAAAGAGAGGAAGACCACATACCAGATGGATAGATACAATCTGAAGGCCATGGCCCTGAGCCTGCAGGACCTAAGCAGAGCAGTGGAAGACAGGGGGGCTTGGAGATGTCTTATCCACAAGGTCAGCATGAGCCAAGGTCAGCTTGAGGGCAGTTAACAATAACGAAAACAACAACATCAAACTAAACTGGAGTAAGTAAACTGGTACCTCTCAGGTATTTTGGACTAGAACTCTCATAAATCCCAGCCTGCATAGCCAATAGTCAGAAAAAGTCTCAAACATTTGAGAATACAGTACCAAGTTGCTTCCTTTTTTGTTAAACAATGGGGGGTTACAGACCACCTGTTTGGGGTGGGCTGCACCTGCCCCTTTCCCCGGGGTATCGGGGCCTCAGTGGCTAGACTGGCAGCCGCTGAGGCCCCAATCCACCGCTTTCCAGGCTGCGGGGAAGCAGCAAAAGGCCGCTTCCCCGCAGCCTGGAAAGGGGTGTCCTTGGGGCTTCAAGCCTCAAGGACACCCCGCGACAGCGGGGAGGAGTTGAGAGGGGCCGCTTGGCTCCTTTCTCCTTTGGTTCGCTGGGCGCAGACGTGTGAAGGCTGTGCCCAGCGGACCAAACCAGGAAGGCGCTCCGTTTCGGAGCTCCTTCCTGCTCCGCGCTAAGGGCTCACTAAGCGCCCTGGCGCGGAGCGAGGACGTCACATCCACGCCGCCCCGTATAGAGGTGGCACGGTCGTGACGTCCTCATGGCGGCGGCCGTGTGGAACGGCTGCCGCCATTTTGTGCACGCAGAGTGCACACTAGGGTTAGGGGGGTGCGGAAGCACCGCCCCTTTCTAACCCTAGTACGTGCTCCGCGCTTACTTTCCTGCCCATTTGTAACGGGCCAATGTTTTGTGTTATGTCTGAACAAAAATGCAGTTATTGAAACTTACTGATCTACTGGATCTAATATATATTTCTAAATTCAAGGTTCTTTGAATTGTGCCTTTAGCCACAGAAAAACACCTCCTGGAAATGTTATGTATCAAGATGTTAGGTAACATTTGCTGAGGTTCCTTTCTATGAAGAGCAATTTAATGATTGAATTATTTATTGCCTTGTTTTGAATGCATTACTTAATATCAAGTGCACTGGCAAATTCTGCATGCACAATGGAATCCAAGTGGGCTGTTACAGAATTCTACAGTGCACATTACAATCTTTTCTCTGTGAGATAAAAGCACAGATGAGTGTCACCACACACAGATAAACAAGCCTGTCCTTGGCAGCAATCCAAAGCACTGTTACTTACACATAGATCCCTCTGTCAAAGACTTAAAAAGGACTATGACATAGAAAACAGTGGCAACTTTACTGGGCCATTCAAAATGTGGTAACTTTATTGGGCCAATCAAAATGCACAAAATATATTATGCAAGCTTTTGAAACTCTGGCCCAAAACCCACAGGCAAAATGATGGGGCTTCAGGATACATTGGGGGCATGGTTGATGCATGCCCTGACCAGCAAGCCGCACCGATGCTGCACCATCCCAGAAGAACCAGGCCAAGAAGCAGATGGAATCTACTCCTTCTGGTGGTCCGGTTGAGGACCTGGATTGAGTCATGTGTCCCAGACTGGGATTGGCCATATGTGGTTGCTGTGGTCCCAGCATTAATAGCACCGGAGTGGAACAAGGCTGCTCCATCTGGGTCGTCTATTTTGCCCCTCCACTGGCTTCTTCAACAGGGAAAGATGTTAAAAATTATATAGAGTAAGAAAAAAATGATGATGATAGAATCATAGGCATACATTTTGTCAAGATGTTTGTGTTGTTATCAGTTAAGATGGAAGGATATCCATGTAGGCATAGGCCACTACTTTTTTTGGCCATGTGGGCTCTAGGAGACAAATATTCATACAGGCAATAAAATTTAAACTCCATTGGCAACAGAAAATTTCCCTTGAGGATCTCAAGGGATCTAGGCTGTTTCTGTAGTGGGTGATGGCAACTGACCAAGATAATGGAACAAAGATGATGTAACAAAAGAAATGGGCTTTTCCTCCAATACCTTTTGTGTGGAATGAGGGAGAAGGGACTGCAGTCAAGAAAATGGGAAGGGAGCGCTTTTTGACAGTTTGAGACTCCAATCCTGCCTCTCCTTACTTGGCAGTGAGCCTCCTTAAACTCCATGGGACTTCATTGCTGTTAGCTGCCCTTGAATTAATCCCAACTCATGGTGACCCCATGAATAAAGTATCTCCAAGAATCCATATCCTCTACTGCTCTGGTCACATCCTGCAAATTCAAACTCATGACCTCCCTGATTGAGTCCATCCATTTGGCATGCTCCCCTTCTTCAAATAGAAGCTGGATAGCCATCGGTCAGGGATGCTTTGATTGAGAGTTCCTGCATGGCAGGGGGTTGGACTGGATGGCCCTTGTGGTCTGTTCCAACTCTATGATTCTATGATTTTACCTTCTGTCTTTCCTAGCATTATTGTGTTTTCTAGTGATCCATGGCTTCTTATTATGTAGCCAAAGTATGACAGCTTCAGTTTGTTTATCTTGGCTTCCAGGAAGATTTCAGGCTTGATCTGTTCCAGGACCGGTTTGTTTGTCTTTTTGGCTGTTCATTGTATTATAAGCACTCTTTATTATGATTATTATTAAAGTTTATTTATACAGTGCTATAAATTTACAGTGCTTCTCTTCTCCAGCATCACATATGAAATGAGCTGATCTTCTTTCTGTCTACTTTCTTCACTGTCGAGCTCTCGCATCAGTACATGGTGATTATATCTGAAAATATATATATATTTGAGATTATACTACCAGGTTACATGCTCTACAACCTTTCTTGGATGTAAGCTGCACTGCAAACAATTGGAGTTACTTCCTTGTAAACAAAAATATAATTATGCTGTTAAGAGATTCCAGAAGATTTGTGAGTCAGGACTTTACCTTACTGTATCTGTGTGATTCTCCCTCAGCAACACCTTTTCTTTTTTTAGTTTTATTTTATTTTGCCTTTAATGTAAGTTGTCTTGGATCCCATGTCAAAGCTCTGGTGCCACAACAAATTACCATTCCCAAAATTCAATAGTATGGAGTGATTGCAGTTAAAGCAGTGTCAAACTGGATTATTTCTGCAATGAGGCTCAACTTGAGTTACAGCAGCTTTTCCTATGGGAAAGGTGGCATATAAATAAAACATTATTGTTATTGTCATTATTAAGTCCCTTGTGTAAATAGCAAAACCAAAAGAAGAGAGGAGAGCAAATAAGAGGTGGAATCTCTTTTCCTGCAGTTTGCATCCATTGTTCCATGTTCTAGTCACTGGAGCAGCAGAAAACAAGCTTGCTCCCTCCTCAATATGACATCCCTTCAAATATTTAAACAGAGCTATCATATCACCTCTTAACCTTCTCTTCTCCAGGCTAAACATCCCCGGCTCCCTGAATCGTTCCTCCTAGGGCATGGTTTCCAGACTCTTCACCATTTTAGTCGCCTTCCTTTGGACACACTCCAGTTTCTCAACATCCTTTTTAAATTGTGGTGCCCAGAACTGGACACAATATTCCAGGTGGGACCTGACCAAAGCAGAATATAGCGGCACTATTACTTCCCTTGATCTAGACAATATACTTTTATTGATGCAGCCTAAAACCGCATTGGCTTTGTTAGCTGCCGCATTGCACTGTTGATTCATGTTCATTTTGTGGTCTACTTGGACTCCCAGATCCCTTTCACACATAGAAGTCTCTCGTTCAGCCAGGTGTCCCCCATAATCCTATATCTGTGCATTTCATTTCTCCACCCTAAGTGCAGTACCTTCCATTTTTCTGTGTTGAAATGTGTTTTGTTAGCTTTGGCCCAGCTTTCTAATCTATTAAGGTCAAATGTCTCTCAATTCTAAGAAAAACAATGACTTTTATGGGCTCTCCATACATCTCCAAGCAATCTGAAGGCACATACTTTGTACATATTCAACCATCTTAGTCTGCTCCTATTCTCCTCCTATTGGGAGGAAAGGCAGCTTACAAAACAAATCAGACATTTATTGTTAACCGCTTAGGCAGTGCTAGTTCACTGATAAGCGGTATAGAAATTTACTTGCCATTGCTATATTTGTAGTAGTGACTATAATGATTTTTAGTCTTTGGAACCCCCCCAACCCCCATGTTAGGAAAAGAGATCATTTAGCCCCTTTGAGACTCAATGAAAGAAAGAAGTTGGCAGCATGAGCTTCCAGAGGCATTTGGATATAAATATAATACTCCTAATAATACTAATTAATGGTAGAGAGACCTGTAGCCTCTTTGAGACTGACTAAAGAAAGAAAGTTGGACAGCAATGACCTTCCTCCTAGACTGCATTCTGTTTCTCAGAGCATTCAGTGGGGTGGTAAGCCAGAGACAGAGTTATAGGGCACATAATAACATAGGGCACCGAGGCATACATAAGTCTATCCTGGCTTAATACACCTCTGAATTGATCTGAGGAAGCAGAGTGAAGCTAGGAAAGCTCATGCTGCCAGCTTCTCTCAGTCAGTCTACAAAAGGGCTACAAGGTCTAATTAAGATGACAGGGCGGTATCTTCGAATCCCCCTTCAGAGTGTCACTTGGTACACGTCCGCCTCCCCCCTACCTAACCCCCCCACTGACGACATATTGGTCCTCCCTGATCTCGCTAGTCTGCACGCGCCCAGGAACTCAATCCTCCTCCCCCTCCCAATCCCTGCTCAGAAAGCACGTATACAAGAAAACGGTCGAGGAATCGCGTCTGGCCCCTCCCCTCTC
>NC_056522.1:41279608-41311550 GCF_019175285.1 Sceloporus undulatus | reverse complement strand
GCTGCTGGAGCCCTGTTTCGGGGCTCCGGAGGCCGCAGCGGGCCTCGTAATGGGCGCCGCCATTTTGCCCTTCAAAATGGCGGCGAAATCTTGCGCTATCTTTTTGATCGTGCGAGACTTCGCCGCCATTTTGAAGAGCAAAATCGGCGGCGATTTCGGCGGCAAGAGGGAGCGGGGGCCGGCGGAAAGGCGCCCGCGGGCCGAATCCGGCCCACGGGCCGGAGGTTGCCAGCCCCTGATGTAAGGCATGGCCAAAGAAATACTTCTTAGTTATGCTCCAAAGGGAGGACGTTTGGAGTTCCTGCTGAGGAGGAGGAAATGGAGGAGAGGTCCTGGGGAAGGAAGATGTCTGCCTCTCCCTGACTGAACTGCATGGCTTTCTTTAACATCAGAAATCCAACAGACAGTGAACCAAAAAGGTATCCCTGTTTTGTGGATTTTAGGTGTCATTGAATTTGCTCTATGGCCAACGCAGCTAGCCCTTTTATAAAACTTTTAACATGCAAGTGGATTATTTCCAACTCAGGAAGGGAGTCATCTTGAAGGAAAGACCCAAATGGTATGAAGAAGGCTTAATTGAGAAAGTGGATCTTAAGAAAAACTTTAAAAGTCAGAATGCGTTTAATTTTTTTCATCTGAACTACCATAATAAAGATTTAAAATTGTAATAAAGAGATGTCAGCATAATAGGGCCAACCAAGAATTTAAATTAACTTTAATATTTCTAGTTACATTACAGAAGGAGCAGTTCTGCATCTTTAGTAAGCTTCATGCTAATTGTAATGAAGGCTTGGCCATATTCCCTGTGGGGATTGGTGTCATAAGACCTTGGAAAATCATCCCATTTAAAATTAGGTCCAGAATAATTTGAGCAGTTGCATTTTTTGAAATGCAGAGAAAAATAAGCAGTGATTAATAAGAGTAAGGGTCTGCTTAGATTTAACTTCAGTAGTTTTTCTCTGTATTTTGTTGATTACGGGATCCTGTCAGCTATCAAATATGCTAGTTAACATTCAAACTACAATTGGATTTATTGCACGTCTGTAAAAAAATTAAAATAAAAATATTCTTGTTTTCTAATTCGTGTCTGCTGTTTCCTTTTCATAGTTAAACTAATAAAGTAATGTGAAGTCAAAGGCTTTCATAGTCAGCATCCATAGTTTCTTGTGAGTTTTTAGGCTATGTGGCCATGCTCTAGAAGAGTTTATTCCTGATGTTTTGCCAGCATCTGTGGCTGGCATCTTCTCTGAATAAACTCTTCTAGAACATGGCCCCATAGCCTGAAAAACTCACAACAAACTAATAAAATAATGGTATTTAGATACTGATTTTCAACTATGAATTCATGTCCATCTTTTCGAAAGCACCACAATACTAGATTAAACAATGTAATATATTGTAGACTGCAATGTATTGTATTAGCTTATTTAGCATGAATGGAACTTCATTGAAAATACATTATAAGAGTAGATATAAGAATTCTTTGTTATGTGCCCACTTAAATATATTTTCCATTCAGTAGAATGAAATACACTTAACTACTTTCTAGTTTGAATTTGTTAACTCATGTGTAAATGAGGATGTTTTGATTTGAATTATAAGTGAAATTGAGAAACTGATCCTCGTAAACATGGTGCTTATGAGGTGCTTGAAATGACTCCATGATCAAATTTATTTTGATGAATATGTATAAAGGATGAGTGACTCATTCTCTGCAGACTATTGAGACCTTTTTGGTTCAGTAAATTGCTGTTGGCAGTTTTATAATTTAGATGTACATGTCTGTTATGGCTTTCTAAAGTAGCAGTATTTACCTTAAAATGGCTTAAGCACTAGCACTAATAAACTCCTGTTTAAAATATGTAGGAAGAATTTGTTCAAGTATTCTTCTACTATCTTCGTCTGAATTGAATTGATTGGGCTCCTGGAAGTATGACAGAAAGATTTTATTGTGATTCAGTTGACTGACTAGTTGTACTGGCCTGGTTATTGTCCGCTTGGCCGAACATTTTATCTGCTGTCAATTTCCTTTGTTTTAATAACATACTGCTTTATCACACTAAGAGGCAAACAGGATTTAAACTAGAGTTAAACAGGAAATGTTTGTGATAAACATCAGGCATTTCCTGTTTAACTCTCGTTTAACTGTTGTTTAAATAATGTTTGCCCCCTTGTGTGATAAAGCAGATAGAAAGATAAAAATAATGCAATACCACTTTCTGAGACTAACTGGGAATATGTCAACACTCTTCCATGTCTTCAGTATTTATGAGACTGGGGACTGCATAAAACCACTGATTGTTCTGAGACACAGTCTGACAATTGTACAGTTGCCCTACCTTTTTTGCAGGGGATTCCCCCCTGCAAAAATCACAGGTCTGCAAGAATGGAGGGAGGACTGTATGTATGTATGTATGTATGTATTATTATTATTATTATTATTATTATTATTATTATTATTATTAACCTTTATTTATGAAGCGCTGTAAATTTACACAGCGCTGTACATACAGTCTTTTTAGTTAGACGGTTCCCTGCCCTCGGGCTTAGAAGAGGTGATTTAACAGGGCTGTACCTCATTCTGTTGGGTGATATTCAACAGTTACCACTGAATTTCCTGTTGTTGTTGGCACTGAAATTTGATAGTAACTGTGGGAGCTAGCTATGGGCTAGGGGAGTATCAAGACATGGCCCTGCACCATAAATGCCTGAAACTGCCAGGTTCAGTTCTGGAATGGAACACAGGAAGCTGAATATGTTATTACTGTACTCATTCTTTGGAGTGGATGAGTGGCTGCAGCCATTCCTAATTCAGCATCAGAGGTGGAACTGGGATATTCATGCAACAGTGGTTCAAGGGCTATATGTGTTTCAAGGGTCATATGTGGTATATAGGCAACTTGCACCCCACTAATGTATTGAAAGATTAGACTGAATGATCAATACAAAAATCTTGCATCTGTATGGGCTGTGTCATAGTGCTTGATCATTGCCACCAATACTTTTAATAAGGCTGGAAAAGCTTACAAGGAAGCCAATGTGGACTGAAGAGCAGACATGCACAACTTGCAATGAAACAAGTTGAATATAGCCCATAAAATGTATAGTGGCCCTCAGGGGAGCTGATACACCTCTTTTTTTGTTATTTGCCTGGTGTTCTAAACAAGATAGGGTGACAGTTGCCTGGCATAATCCCACAGTGCATAATTGATCAGTTACATTTGACTTTATGGATCACATGTTGTACAAACTTGACACTATGATGCGTGTCATAGGTGCTTCTTCACCAAGGCTACTCTCCATTTTCCTCTCAGTCTAGTTAACTTGAACTTGCACTTGCATTTTTTGGCTAATGGTTTCTTAAGTGCCATGAAGATGACTTCAATTTATGATGACCCTATAAATGAGAGACTTTCAAGTCACCTTGTAATGAACAGCCTTGCTCACATCTTACAGACCCAGGACTGTGGCTTCTTTGATTGAGTCTATCCACCTGTATTGAGGTGTTCCACTTTTCCTTTCTGCCTTACCAAGCACTTTTTCTGAGTTATGTCTTCTCATGATATGCCCAAAGTACACAATCTCAGTTTAGTCATCTTGACATCTAGGGAGAGTTCAGGCTTGAATTGCTCTAGAACCCGTTTATTTCTCTTTTTAGCAGTCCATGGTATCTGTAGAACTCTTGTCCAGCAACACATTTCTAATGAGTTGATTCTGTCAGTTTTCTTCACTGTCCAGTTTTCACAGCCATACCTGGAAGTGAGAAATAGGATGGCACGGACAATCTTAACAATAGTATTTAATGATATGTCTTAACACTTCAGTATCTTGGCTAATTCTTTCATAGCTTCCCTTCAAAGTCCTAGTCTTCTAATTTCTTGTCTATGGTCTCCATTCTGATTAGTGTCTGAGTTAAAGTGGAAAATCTTTATCTATTACAATGTCTTCATTGTCTACTTTAAAGTTATGGACATTATATTTGTTTACTTAATGTTCAGCTGTAACCCTGCTTTAGCACTTTCTTTCGGGACTATCTTCAAATAATCATCCCAAATCTTTGCCATCTTCTAGTAGTATGATGTCATTTTAAATTGTTAATGTTAAATTGTTAACTGTTCAATTGTTGATGTTCCTTTATCCAGTTGTCATTTCTCTTTCCTCCAGGTCTAATCTAGTTTTATGTATGATATGTTCAACATACAAACTAAACAGATAAGGTGATAAAATGCAGGCTTGCCTGACCACTTTGCCAGTTGGAAACAATTGTGTCTTTCCGTATTCTGTCCTGATGGTAGCTTCATGTCTTGAGTACAGGTTCATATCAGAACAATCAAATGCCCATTTCTTTGAGAGTGATACAAAGTTTTGCATGATGTACACTATCATCCTTTCATCTCTCTTATATAGTTACTCATTGTATTTTTTCTATTGTCTTTCTATTTTGTCTTGCTCATGTATTATATTCCCCTGCTTGTCAAATAGCATCTCCACGCTTGGTTTAAATTTCCATTTGATTTCTGAAATTTTGTGAAAGAGATCTCTTTTTCTACCATTTTGTTGTTCTTGTTTGCCTCCGCATTGATTGGTATGGTAGTTCTCCTTGTCCTTGCACACAAGTTGTTGAACAGTTAATTTATATTTATTTGTTTATTTATTTCATTTGTATGCTGCCTTTCTCTGAGAAGAGACCCAAGGTGGCTCACAGTTGTGTTTAGGGTTCTGACCCTATTTTTATCTGCTTTCATTTTTGCTTCTTGTCTGTTCTTAACTACTTGAAGAATTTCATCTGTTATCCAGTGGGGCTTTTCTTTCTTTTTGGTGAGAGATACTATATCTTTGCATTCCTTCTTGATAATGTCCCAGGCTTCAGTCCAGAGTTCTGGCTCTCAGTCAATTCAAATTTATTTTTTTACTTAGAATCTTTAAATTATACAAGGGTGTTCTCCAGTTTGTATTTTGGCACAGTTATTGGGTTAATGTTCTTTAGCTGTACTCCAATTTTTGATATTAGCAGTTCATGGTCTGTGCCACAATCTGCTTCTTGTCCTGCTTTGCAGAGAGAATGGAGCTTCTCCATCTTCTGCTTCTGATTATGTATATGTAATTTCTGTACTGGTCATCAGGTTATGGTCAACATACAGTTGTTGTTTTTTGGTTGCCTGGATAATGTGTTTGTGTTAAATGGTTTGCCTCACAAAATTCTGTCAGTTGCTCTCCTGCTTCATTTCTTAATTGATCCTGATGGAGAGGCAGGATATAAATAAAATATTGTTGTTATTATTATTATTATTGATCCTAGGACAAATTCTCCTACAATATTTGGTTCTCCATTAAAGCTTTCTGCCTCTGTAGTTAGAGCTCAAACTTGAATTATGGCTATATCGATCTTTCCCCCCTGAAATCTTATTGATATTATTCAGACAGACTTTGCATTATATCCTCCATTGCTACATCTCTCCCTACTATTAATACCATCCCATTTCTTCTTTAATTTTCATTTCCTATGTACAACACTATCTGTTTTTGTTCCTGTCCATTTCAGCTTGTTCAGTCCAAGTATTGCTATGTTTATATATTCCATTTCTTGTTTTACAATATCTAGCTTCCTCTGATTTGTAATTCTCACATTCTATAATGTGTGTTGTTCAGCTTTGGATTTTCCTTTCACCTATTAGCATGTCAACAGCTAAAGCCATTTCAGCTCGAGTCTGGTTGCATCATTAGCCACAGCACTACTTGTAGTTGTCCTTAGCTATACCCCAATAGCTTGTTGAGTATCTTTGAACCTGGGAGTCACATTGTGACACTGTCTCCTGTTTCATTTGGGATTTTTGTCCAAACTGGATGGGATTTTCATGGTAAAAGACATTCAGAAGAATGCCTTCTCCTGTGCAGTGCTAACAAGTGTTAGCTATGGTGCCATTGCCTTTGTTTCTGAGAGATTCTATGCTAGTATCACTCCCCACTACTGCTGCTGTCCATTAGCTGTTTGGCACATTTAGTATGGCTTCTCAACAAAAGCCTGACATCGAAGACTCTACCAGCAGCATAACCTCTTCCTTCATAGGAGCATGCAGTCCCACCACCCATGGGGCGGGGGGGGGGGGCATGGAAAGTTAGTGCCATGATGGGACTTACTCTGTCTTTCAGGTCTTTATTTGAATGTTTGTCAGATGAGTGTTTCTGGTATATATGTTGCTTTTTAAAGATGCAATGCATTTCTTGATTGAAACTATTGTTATATTTGTGTATAGTTATTTATTTTTTTTAGTGTTTAAATGAAATATTTCATCTCAGCATAGAAACAGAACAGTTACGACTTTTTAAAATTAAGCTGTTTTTAAATACTAGGTAAAACTTCAAACTGGGAAGAGGATGGCTGGGGTGCCTGGGATGAATCAGAAACGCAAGAACAGGTAAGTATTCAGTGTTGATTATGTCTCTTACAGATGAGATTTCAATGAACAATACATTGAATAATTCTGTTGAAATGTTCTATTTCAGTAGTTAAAAAGATTTGATTCACACACTCACTGTACATATTGATTATCATACAAATTTCCTTCCTATTATTGGTGTTATTGTGTTATGATATTTATAACATGCCTTTGCAATAATGGCATTTCAAGGTTGCTATTAATACTAAAATTCTTCAATAATAACTTCATTCTTGGATAGCTAGTGGCAGTGGAAAGCTTATATTCTTTGTTATTCCACAACAGCAATAGCAAGTACATTTCTATACCACTTGTAAGTGCACTTAAGCACTCCCTAAGTGGTTTACAATGTATAAGCTAATTGCCCCAACAAACTGGGTACTCATTTTAGTGACCTTGGAAAGATGCTAGGCTGAGTTGACCCTGAGCTCCTGGCTGGTATTGAACTCGCAACCTTGTGGTTTGTGAGTGAGTGACTTCAGTATAGGCATTTAACCACTGCACCACCAGGGCTCTTTTCCACTGCCACAAGTTTTGCAGTCACATGGAATTATATTCATTTGCATTTCCCCAAAACCTGTCTTTTTTCTTTTCTTTGCACACTTAATGTACAGTGGAACTTCCCTTTCCCCTACCTTCTCCCCTCCTGCATATTTTTTTGGGGGGGATCATGAAGTTTTGGAGATGAGGTTTTGGGGGATTCCTGAGGGAAAGCTGTGGGAAGATCACCATTTCTGCTGGATTTCACTTTTTATGGGTGGAAGTCCAGCACTATATCCTTCCCAAATTAATCACTTTAAAAATTGTTGCATACAGGAGGAGGAAGAGGAATCAGCGTCCAAGACACAGGCAAATTCTTGGCTTCAGGACTGTGTCTTATCCTTGTCGCCAACAAATGATCTCATGGTAATAGCTCGTGAGCAGAAAGCTGTGTTTTTTGTGCGTAAGTATGTTGTATGCTTCTTATATTCATGCTGTTATACCATGACATTCAATAGCAGTTTTCAGATAAAATTTATAAATTGGTTTCATCTGAAAACTGCTGACATTCAGAAAATCTTGCAGGCAAGTATAACAGATCAGTGAGAATTTGTGCGGTTTTCTCTCATTGTTTCAATATCCTGAAGTATTATGAGGGAACTATTCTGTGGAGAAAACACATGCGATTTTTTTGCACATAACTTCATGTTTTCTTGCCAACCCCCTGCCCCAATGTTTTATTATTGGAATAATTCTTCCACAACACTTCAGGACATGTGTATACAGTGAGAATACCAAGGAAGAAAACTTGTTTTTTTCCCACAACAGGGGGAAAACTACTGTAATCAGGCATCTTTGCATGTGAGAATTAAATAGTCAAGGATTTACTTCCCTAATTCCTTTTTTTACTGGGGTTAACTTTAGAGCCATGATTCGCGTTTCTTTGTCCAACAAGAGAGAATTGTTGTTATATGCTTTCAAATAATTTTTGATTTAATGTATATCCCAAGGTAACCTTATCACATTTTGAGGAGGCAAGGTACATTCAGAGGGAATTTGCCATTGCCTTCCTCTCACGCTGAGAGAGAGTGATTTGCCAGAGGCCACCCAATGGGTTTCCATGGCTAAGCAAAGGTGGGTTTTCATGGCTCAGCAGAGATTTGAACACTGGTTTCCTAGAGTCTAACACCCAAACCGCTACATCATGCTAGCTGTACAAGAACTAGAGGAAGGAGATTGCTTTACCCATAGCAGTTGCCAGGATTAACACTAGCTATAGGAATTTTATCAGTAAGGGTTCCATAGTGCTTTATCCCACAAATTCTGATGATGATGTTAATCATATGAAATACGGACATAGCTGCTTTTATTGTTTCCACACTGTTCTGCCCTTTTTCTTGCTAGTTTGGTAAACTGAAGTTTTGACTCTCTTCCATGTAATTTGAGGATATACGTGAATGGTTTGTGATTTCAAATACAGTTGTCCCTCCATTTTCGCAGACTTTGAATCTGTGGTTTCGGTCATTCGTCGGTGGGCAAGTGAGGAGGGTTAAAATGGTCTGCACACAGAACCGTACATGGGAGCACGCAGTCATTCAAGCCAATGGGGCTTGAATATTTTTGAATTTTTATGAAAATGTAGGGACGACTGTAGTTGTGTTTTGTGAATATAATTTAATTCTGTGTGTTATGTTACAAACTGGACATACTATCATCCTCAGCATTTTGATTGTAAAATGGCCTTGTTCATTCTAGAACATTGTTCTTTGTACACATTGGCACTTTGAAGCTTTTTTTCAAAAAATAATTTTGTATTTAATACCTTGGAAAAAAATTAGAAATAGTGATCACTTGTTTTCTTTACATTGTTTTCTACATTGTTTGTTTTAGTGTGACTTGTTTATTGCAAATGTTTACTGTAGAAAATGATTTTTTAAAGTAGTCTGCACTTCTGGTTAGAGAACAGAGACAGCTGTGCTGGGAAATGGACAGTCAATTAATCCCTGGTTCTGCTGGACTTTTGGCTTTTGTCCATCGTATCCGTCTGGGCCACCTCTCTTGGATGGGACTAGGGGCCACTGTTTTACAGTGGCCTCATTCCTTCATGGAATGCTGTGGGATTTCTGTTCGACCACCTGGTCATTGGCCTGTGTAGTCCCTCGGGGTTGTGTTTTATTTTCCCATGCTATTTAATATATACATGTAACTATTAGGAGAGGTCATCTGGAGTGTGGTGCCATCAATATGTAGATGACAACTAGTTCTATTGCTATTAGTTCTATTACTCCTTTCCACCTCAACCCAAAAAACTAGTTTTGGTTCTAAACTGGTATCTGTTACAGTAATGGACTGAATGAGGGCAAACTTAATCCAGATAGGATGGAGTTGCTGCTGGTCAGTCAAAAGGCAGATCAGGGAGTAGAGATCAGTCTGTGTTAGATGCGATTATATTCCCCTGAAGACTCAGGTTCACATTTTGGATATACTCCTGGACTTAGCTTTGAACCTAGAGGTCCAGAATTCTGCAGTGGACAGGAATAGTTTTGCATATTTTAAGCTTGTGTACCAGTTGCACCTGTTCCTTAAGATGTTGAATCTAGCCATGGTAATACATGTTGTTACATCCTATTTGGTCTATTTTAACACTCCCTATGTGGGGCTGCCTTTGAAGAGTGTTTGAAAATTTCAGCTAGTACAAAGTGTTAACGGGCAGGTTATAAGGACCATACTACTGGCTTGTTACAATAGCTCTACTAGCTGCCACTTTGTTTCCTGGCATAATTCAGAGTGTTGCTTATGACCCGTAAAGACCTATAAGGCTCAGGCCCATGCTGTCAGGCAGATTGTATTTTCCCTTATGAGGCAGCCTGGACCCTGAGATCTACAGGCGAGACCCTTCTCTTAGGAGCTGTACAGACAGCCTCTAAGGGGTGACACAACACCACCCCCTTCCTAGCCAAATTGGGGTCACGGCAACCGCACCCTGCGGCCCCATTCTTTCTGCAGTGCAAAAAGGAGCCACTTTATGCAAAAAGGAGCTGCAAAAAGCAGCTCCTTTTTGTGCCGTCGGCGCTGCAGCTTTTTGCACTCCTTTAGCACAGCATGTCTACACGCTGCACCAAGGGAGCGCCGTAATTCTTCTGCCGTGTGGTGGGGCGCATGGCATCACATCGGCATGGGGCAGAGTTGGGGCATGTCGCATGCGGTCGCCATGGCCCCACTCTGCCCTGATGCCGGCATATATTACCTGTTTGTACAACCTCAGAATCACACCACCATCCCAAGCATGGTTGATGGGGACGGGATATAGGGTCCCTAGACTCTGAAACAACCTTCCGTGGGAGACCAGAATGGCCTCTTCTTTATCTTTCTGTCAGCAGACAAAACCATTTTTATTTTGACAGGTTTTTATTACAGAAAGTTTTGAAAGAACGGGCTAAAGAGTGCTGTAGTGTCTTAATCTCAATTGTTTTTAATAGTTTTTAAAATCACTTTAATCACATTTTATTATTTTAAATGTAGATCTGATTTGTTTTAATAGTGTGATTTGTTTAATTCCATTTTAAGGTCTCTTTTGCATTTTTTAAGTTCTTTTTAAATTGTGCACCATCTTGAGTCCCAATTTTGGGAGAAAGGTGGACTACAACTACTACTGATGGACATGTGTTGTTTCTTATTTTGTAAATACCTGTTCATATATATATATAGTATGAAACTTCCTTTCTGTCAACAAACCCATAAGCATTAAAAACAAATGATTTAATCAAGTGGTTTGAGGTTAATGGAGATGGCAGTATAGCAGTATTTATCTTCATCTTATTCCCATCTGGTAATTGATAAAAGACATGCTGCCTGCCCAACCACAAAGTGGGCAGTATTGCGGTGCTCCAGTAGCATGTCATTCATATGCTGCACACTGCAGGAGCACAGAAAAGCTGCTGTTGTGGTGGAAAGGATGTCCTTTTTCTGCACAAAAAGCCAGATCGGGCATGCAGATGCCCCAGTCTAGCGCCGATATGTCCGTCTGTTTTGAGCCTGAGTTAGATCGAAGTTCCTTTGAATGGAAGTCTATAGTGTGGTTAGCAGTAGAGGGGCTACAATTCATGTTGTTCCATTCTTCTGCTCCAGTCCTCCTAAAAAGATGTTCTGGAAGGTTGGGGGACTGTTTAGACTAGAGTTGGAGGTGGTGCAGAGGGACTAATGAAAATCATGTCCACTCCATCCTCTACTTGACTCTATGATGCATAGCAGGCACTCCCATGAACAAAAGAAGGCTTTCCATTTACAGAATGCAATCCACAGTTTCAACAAAAATCTTCTTTGGCTACAGACTTCACAAGAACTGAATGATTCTTGGAGTCTTTATGCTAGTCCTGAATAAGTGTGCATATGATTATTTTAGAAATAATTCCAAAGGAATTTCTTTTACTAAAGAGAGGCCTTGTATGGAGAAGAAGAGAACTTAACAATTAAATGCCTGGTAGCTGACACTAAATAAATTCACACTAAATATCAAATGCAAATCTACCTCAGAGCTGAGCAATGAAGTAAAAACATGCAGTCAAACAGCTTTTAATAATTGAAATAGCTTAATTTGCCAGCATTTTTATTTCTGTGTTCAGTCTTGATGTAAAGCTAGAAATTAGAAGCTCCAAACTACAGGGTAAAAATTTTTACAGTGTGTCCTAACATAACAGGTCAAACTACATATTTAAGAGAAGTATCTTACATTTTCATAAATCTGTCAGGATCTCAAATTGCTTTGCAATTTTTTAAGCTGTAGGGAAATTTGAATGGTAATATTTGATGTAATAGGAAATTGTAACTCAGTTCTGCATTGACCTGGATTTTGTTATACCTAAATGATACTTTAATTTATGTTATGAACAAATTTGAAATGTTCCTGAAATGCATGGAAGTGCACTGTTTCAGAGTTGCTGTAGGGTAGCTAATCAGTTTTAAGATAAAAATTAGATTCATCCATACTGTCAGGCCTACAGTCCAATAAACAGAAAATTACATGACATCATTCTGTAATATGCCTCAAGACAGCATGAATACACAATCAAGGCTTGTCTATCAGTCTTCATGAAAATAATTTGTAAAAACTGTTTTATAATCCATCCTTATTTTAAATTAGTCCTTTTTGGAATTTTCACCCTGCCTTATCAGCAGTGCCTCAAGACATATATAGTGACAAAATTATAACGTGTGTGCCGAAGTTACTATCCAGTGCTCGTTTTTTCCTTGGATGGCTTCAGAAACATTCCAACATCACTTGAGTGTATGAGGAGATGGGGGAATCCTTCTTGGTCTCATAAGTTTTTTTTTTAAGATGAAAGTTTTAAACATGACCACGAATAACCATGATGCAGTTATCTGTCTGATTTGTAAAGGAAGAAACGTTAAAATAGTGTCACTACTGTTCCAAGGAGATTATTCCTAAATGCCCCTCAGTAATGCATTTGCACACAAGCTTTGCACAATTGGAACAATTTGCTGTTCAGTCTAGACACTATCCACCAATTTCTACTAAATTTCTGCCTATTCACACTGTTTCAAAGTTTTGAAGAGACTCTCATAAGACAATTGAGGGGCAGGGGCACAGCAAGATGCAAGGAAGACTAGGGAATAATGAAGTCCTATCCAGCAAGCAGAGGTCCCCTTGTTCTTTGGATTTGTATCAATATTTTGAAGGTCAACCTAAATTTGTGGGTAGCTTTAGGCAGGGTACAGACTGCCAGAAAGGGGTGCATCTCTGGCGCCTCTCTTTGCTCCGCAGGAGCTCCATAGCAACCAAATTGCGTGACACTGCTGCGGAGCAAAAAAAGAGCGCGCAGAAGGGCTCCTTTTTGTGGTGTGCTTCCGCCGCCCCAAAGTGCCAGCGACTGTGTGGGGACGTCGCAGCTTCACTGCCCTGTTTGGAGGCGGCACATCTGCAACATCACAGTTACATGTCGCATCTGGTGGGTGCGCTGTGGCTGCGGCACCCTCGTCATGTGCGAGGGTTGCCGGCTGTGTGGGTGCTCCGCCTACCAGGCAACCCTTGCACGTGACAAGGATCGGGCCTTAGGTACTTTTAAAAAAAACTGTGTTAGTCTGAGGATATAATTCAAGACAATTTTTAAAAACACTGGTGATACAATTAAACTGAAAACATAAACAACCCCTTTCTTTTATGTTAAATTATGGGCCCGAACAGACAGGCCAAAATAAAGCTGCTTCGGGTCACTTTGGAGGCATGCTGTTTAAATGATTAATGCATCCTAAGGCCGGAAGCTGTGCTAAAGCCACACTAAGGACTGGAGTGCAGCTTTGGTGCAGCTTCTAGCCTCTTAGGATGCATGAATCAGTTAAACAGCATGTCTCCAAAGTGACCTGAAGCAGCTTTATTTTGGCCTGTCTGTTTGAGCTCTATAGTAAGTAAAAACTTTGTCCATTAATATTTTTTTGGTTCTCTTTCCCCAGCCAAATGGAAACACAGTGAAAAAGGGAAAGAAGAAATGCAATATGCTGTTGGTTGGAGTGGCTCTTTGAATGTTGAAGAAGGGTAGGTATGGAAACTAGAGTATGCTATAAATAAGAATGTCACTTTTTATGATGCCTTGAAAATCTAACCCCAAGATGATCCATACATACATACTTATATCTTGATATCTTATTGAGAAATTAATAATAATAATATTTGTACAATAACAGAAACCATTGAACAGACAAGTAATGAAGTCTAAAGAACATTGAGCGAGAAGCAGTAATGAGATATAATTAAAAAGGACATCTAAAGTTAATTTTGTGATGTCGGGAAGTTAAATTGAGAGAATAGTTATGTGTCTTTTTCGTATGGTTGTTTTCATTTTTTATTCCCCCCCCCCCCCCATATGTGTGGTTTTTTGTTGTTTTAATTTGTTTGGTATTTTTAAAATTAATAAATATATTATTAAAAAGTGAAAAATTGCATACATATAAAGCTGCTTTTTGGTCTTTTAGCTTAGTATTGTCTAAACTAAGTGGCAGTAGCTATCCAGATCTTCAGACAAGAATCTTTCCCAAAATAACTTGGAGATGCCGGGGATTTTTTTCCTGTATACAAGGCTATGGTTTTTCCCAGGGTTACAGCACTTCCCCAAGAAACAATCGTAAACTCCTTGATTTTTATGGGGGAGAAAAGGTGATATTTCTTAAATTCTATATAGAGGGGTTGGAGAAAAACATGAGCACACTCAGCACAGTACATTTGGCCCTCTGTTTCCACAGATTCTTAATCCATGGATTCAATCATACATGATCTGAAAATATATTTTTTAAAAATTCGCAAAAGCAAACCTTGATTTTGCCATTTTAGATAAGGGACATCATTTTAGATAAGGGTCATCTGAGCAGCCCCAGATTTTGTTATCCAAACCCCAATGAATACCAAGGGTGCACTGTATATGCAAACAAATGCTTTGCATTATAAATGTGTCTCTAATTGAGTACAGTTATATAGTGGTGTTTGTGGTGTGTGAAGGAGAGCCTGTATGAAATTACTGTGATGAGTAAGTCTTCTGAAGAATACCATGAAGATCTTCACAAGCTTTTTCCATTCATGGTAGTCATCTAAAATCTAACAGTACCATGACATCAGTTTTTGGTCAGCCATCTTGAACTCCTTGTTTACATCTATCATACTATAATAAACAATTACAATTGAGAGACACAGCCACCAAAGCCACATAAGCAGTAGGCAGTTTTCTATTCTCATAATTTTATTGAGATTGACAGTTCTGTGCTCTGTGTGTCAATCTTGCATGAAATGTTTAATATCACTGTGTTTTGCTTCTAGTGAATGTGTAAGCAGTACATTGTGCATTCCACTAGCAAGTCAAAAAAGGTAAGAACAGTTTCATTTAACCAGATAAAATGCTTTAAAGAGTTTCGGCCTGCTTCCAGATACATGCATGTTAATTCTCATCAAAATAATGGAGGTTGTGATTTAACCGAGAATTAGAGTTGATTCTTTTTACTTTCTTTGCATGAGACAGGAGCTCTACAGGGCGCCCTGACTGGACCTGTATTGTTGTAGGCTTCACCTCTGGCTATGTTCGCTTTTATACTGAGGTGAGTAAGTTAACACCATGATTTGCCTGCTTGCTACAAATTGCTCCACATAATCACATTTCCTACACAGAAATAGTCAATATTGCTTTAAAGTTTCCTATAAAATATATTGCTATAAAGCATATGGTTTTTGATGCAAATTCTGCGAAAAGACTGTTGTTGCTAAGAAGTTTATTCAAGTGTATTTGTAGCAAAGCCCAAATAAAATTTTCACTTTGCTCGAAAACAATACACATTTTTCTGTACTGAAAGTGTTAGAAAAATGCCATGTATGAACTGATGCTTTGTGACTTAATCACCATTAATAACATGTATTTACATTTGCTGTTTTCACATTTTAGAATGGAGTGCTGCTTTTGGCACAGCTTTTAAATGAAGATCCTGTCCTGCAGCTCAAGTGCAGAACTTACGAGATTCCACGACATCCTGGAGTTACAGAACAGGTACTGAGGCAGATAGATAAAACAGTAAAACTATTACAAGACATAGTACTGTAATATTGTCTCTTGTAAAAACCTTGCCAAGTTATATATGGATCGCTCATGTGAATCAAATTTGTTAGTACTGTGAAGATATGATCCATAATTGTGGTTAAGGTGTTTGGGTATGGGTATGTTTGTATGACCATCTTTGCTTCTTTTTATCTTGTTCAGATCCATCTCCCATAGTTTCCTTAATCGTCGTTTCTCATTATGTTAATTGTCTTTAATCATGGTTTAGACTAACTATTGGGTGAGGGCAAAGTTTCATATCAATTATAGGTCATAAGTTTTTGTTACCTATAGCAAAACTGTATTAGTTGTAGGGATATCTAGATAGGTGTCATATAAGCATGCTGTAATAGGCTGTGTTGTGTGTTTGGGGAAAAGTGTACTGTTTTACTTTCCAGTCGTCACTGAGTTGCTTGAGTATTATGGTTGTATTACATAATGGTAGTTCATCCAGTTTATCAGTTCAGATCCTGGTACTTTAGCACAAAAGTGTGCACCTTATCTCTTGATTAGGAGCCTAGCAATTGCTTAGTATTTTTAATCAAACAAACTGGATTAATATTTATTAGTTGCTTACATAAATACTTAATTCTGTTACTATTAAGTTTTCTGTGTTCTTCCTTTTGTTCAGAATGAGGAACTGAGCATCCTGTATCCTGCAGCAGTTGTGACAATTGATGGTTTCAGCCTATTTCAGTCCCTCCGTGCTTGTCGAAATCAAGTAGCTAGAGGTAGTTTTGTCCACAGACTTGATCCATTTTCACTTTCAGTATTGAAATGGTATTAGTTTATGCCTCAATGTCTACAGGGATATTGTTGTAAAATTGCATGTTGGAAAAAAAATGCTAGTTATATTTATACCCTGTCTTGCACCACTGAGCTCAAGAAAAGGCATAGAGAGGTTTCCTCCCTGGTCTGTCCTTACAACAACGCTGTGAAGTGCATCTGGCTGAGACAGAGTGATTGGTCAAATGTCAAGCCAGTTTTGTCTCTTCATATAGATTTGAATCTCAGTTTCCCCCATCTGACCTCCATGCTCTGAAATCCTCCTTTTTGGAAACTTGGTGGCAAACATTGCAAAAAAAATATTGTTTTTTTAAAAGTCATTTGTATGTCATTGTCTGATAATTTCTTCTGCATATCCTCAGAATTTCAGGTTTCTTATAGCCAGCATCTGGGAGCATACTGTTACTAGTGTGCACTCTTGTAATACAGTAATTCTGTAATCTGGGCATGATTGAAAGTTTTGATTTATTGCATGGCATTGACTTTACTGCATGGCTTTTGAATGGTGTATTGTAGGCCCAGTAAACATGCTGGCCCTTCAGATTTTGTTAGACCACAATTACCATGGGTTCTTGCCAGCAGAGTAAGAGTTAAGATCAGAGTTGCTGTCAAGCAACACAAGAAAGGTTGCATGTTTATTTACCTCCTTGATTTATATATCAGTTTTCGCCCCAAATGGGCTCAGGCACCTTTCAACAAGATTTTTTAAAAAGGTACAGTAAAAAGACAGCAAATTAGAATTAAAGCACAATTAAAATATTTACCCATACCTGTAAAAAAAGTAACTTTAGTCATTCCAATTTATTTCCAAAGCAATACTTATATCAATCACTTGCATCAAAAGCTTCAGTATCTTGGCACATCCTAAAGACTAACAAATTTATTATAATAGGCACTTTTGTGGAATACAGTCCACTTCTTTTCCCAGCACTTCCTCTGGGCTGGCTATAATAGGCCATTGTAAAAATCCTGGAGATTGTGGAAGTCCATAGTGTGTGGGGGGGAGCATGGTCCTCCTTGGAAAACAGCAAAAACAGCTTAGAGGGTGCATGTGGAGACTGTACTTTCCAGACCCTTGATCTATAGGACTGTAACCGTAATATATTTCCTTCTTTGATTAAACTTTTATTTGGTAATGCTGCAGCTATTTGCATCATAGGACTTTTGATATTGTTTTGCTTTTTAACATAGAAAGAAATGAAATATAGACCAGAAATTTAGATATTCAGTTAAAGAATAGCTTATCAATTCTTATCATACTGTATACTGGCTGAACTATGACATTTTCAGTCTAATATTTTTCTGTAATCTGTTTCTCTCTGTTTAATAAAATGGGCAGCTGCAGCTTCAGGCAATGAGAATGTTCAGCCACCTCCATTAGCCTATAAGAAATGGGGCTTGCAGGATGTGGATACTATAGTTGATCATGTTAGTGTTGGTAAGTAGTATGTTGGTACGCATTTCATAATGAATAATCTTGTTCTATTATGCACTGTGAGAACGCAGCATCTTGCAGCAATAATGAGAAAACATTTATATAGTAATGTGTTTAAAGTTTATAAAGTTGATTCTCTCTTCTCCTGATTCTCTCCTCTTCTTTTTTAAAGCTAGTGTTTTAAATATTTGAGTCCTGGCATCAGCAAGAAAACATGACTAATGTTTTCTTGCTTGGCTCAGGTGCAGCTCAAGAGCCAGTTCAATAACAGCTGTAAAATTTGGAAATGTTATTTTCTTGGACTACAACTTCCATTATCTCTTATACAAGTGTCTGGGGGAATTCTGGGAGTTGTAGCCCAAATAAGTAACCTTTTCAGTCTTTTCAGCTGTTCAGCTGCTACTAGTATTTTCTTTCTCTTCTGTTTGAGGCATACTTGTTGCAGAAAGAGTTTAAGAGGTAGTGTTACTGGCAGGTTCGTATACTGAATCTTGAAGGTTCCTTTGAGAAAGTTTCTAAGCTCATGTTTTGGTTTACTTTGTGCAAGGATTTAATAAAAAGAACAACCCACCAAATTATTGAAGATTATTTATACATATGAGTGTGTGCTGCCTTTGATGTATTATTAATGAAATATCAGTGTAAAGCACTCTAATTAAAATGTACATATCAATTTGTTTTGTTTAAAAAAAACAGGTATCATGACTCTGTCACCTTTTGATCTAATGAAGACTGCTTCCACTATTGGTGGATTTAATGCAACAATAAAGAACAACCCTCCTGCTATGTCTCAGTATATAACTGTAGGGTCAAATCCTTTCACTGGTTTCTTTTATGCTCTTGAGGTATGTGTATTATGAAATGCAGTGTGACTGCTGGCTTGTTTCCTATACCTACTGAGTCTCTTCTGAATATTTTTTGTGTTTGCTGATATTCAGAACTGCTGGTTAGTTGTGGAGGTTGGGTGAGGAAAGGAGTGTAAATGAGAGCAGAATGTTTTATTAACATTGCCTCGATAATAGTATTCCTTAGGTGTAGACAGATGTTAGATCAGGATCTCTCAGCATATATCTAATTGATTTATATTAAATCGGTAAACATTTCTGATCTCACTGGTTGACAAATAAAGCAATAAAATTATGTCACGTGCACACGCCAACACCATTCTTTGTAGTCCTTCAAGATTTTAATTAGTTGTACATTAAGTCGTACATTTCTGCCTATAAGCTAATAAGCTATTTGTAAAGACTTTTCAGTACTGTAGCCCATTTATAAACAACTTCTTATTTTTCCGTAGGGTAGTTCACAACCATTGTTGTCTCATGTTGCTTTAGCAGTTGCAAGTAAGCTGACATCGGCATTTTTTCATGCTGCCAGGTAATGTAAAGTAGACTGAAATTATAATGAATTTGTTTTTTATGGGTATGTTTTTGAAACTGAGACTGTGATGATATTGCATTCTCTATTTCAAGTGGTTGGCTAGGCTGGAAGAATAAGCAGGAAGAAGAGCCTGTGCAGAAACAGAAGCCCAAGGTTGAGCCTGCAACTCCTTTAGCTGTGAGGTAAGTATGGAACAGATTTTTAGAAGGGTAATCATGTAAGTGTTTCCCTTATTGCTGAAACATGGGTATATTCCAATCCCAAAGATTTCCAAGTACATATTAGTGTCCAAACAAAGCACAGCTGTCTGTCACATGGCATGTTCTTCCACTTGAGCAGGGACTTGTCTCTGACCACCTTGAGAATGTGTGAAAGTGTTGATGGGATTGCCTTAGGTAGAAGTCCCAAAAGGGCATGCTGAAGGATGTTTCAGACATAATTCCGTAGCAGGGTTTAGCAGTATGTGAATGAACATGAAGTGCCTTGTGATCACATACTTTTTCTTTCATAGTCCAGCAGACTATATAGTTTATCCTTGCTCCCCTAATCATCAGAATATGTCTCTGGCTAGGTTCATGAAAAAAATAGAGTAAGCAATTACATGTTTTCATTTGTGTAATCCCAGCCTGTTCATTCTAACACAAAACCATGTGTTTATGTTAATGTCTGAACTACTGTGTTGAGGGAAGATTAGCAGTTTCCTGTAAAGGCTTGGTGCATACATGTGTGTAAAAAAGATTGAGATGATGTGGGTTCTTGAAAAGTCTCTTCTGGCTTGTGTCCCATGCCTTTATCCTGCCTTCATTGCATACTGTGTTAACTCTGATTCCAAATCTCATTGTTTGAAGACTTTGTACACCTCCCAATACAAGTAGATTTTGTATTGTAAATGTTAAACTCTTTTTTGCCTGACTGATAGAGAGGCACATCCGAGGGAATATCTGCAAAGATACAGGAAAAGAAAACTATGGGTCCGTACAGACAGGCCAAAATAAAGCTGCTTCGAGTCACTTTGGAGGTGTGCTGTTTAAATGACACTTAAGAGGCCAGAAGCTGTGCCAAAGCTGCGCTCCAGTCCTTAGGACTGGGGCATGGCTTTGGCGTGGTTTCTGGACTCTTAGAACGCACACATCAGTTAGACAGCATACATCCAAGGTGACCTGAAGCAGCTTTATTTTGGCTGTCTGTATGAGGCCTATAATACCTTTGGTCTGCACGTTTTATTTTGACTAATGGGAAAGTTGAGAGATAAAAAAAGATTATTAGATTTAAACTATTTGATTCATGTTCTAGTATTAGGAATATCAGAAAAGTTTTGACAATATAATTATTATTCTGAGAATTTGCTGTTAGATTAAGTAATCAATTTTTGGATATCAGTTTACATATTCAATTTTATTTGGTCTTAGGTTTGGAATTCCTGATTCTCGTCGCCATGGGGAAAGGATTTGTCTTTCTCCTTGTAACTCTTTGGCAGCAGTAACTGATGATTTTGGACGGGTTCTTTTATTGGACGTTGCAAGAGGACTTTCTGTTCGTATGTGGAAAGGTTAGACATACTGATATATCTTAATAAAAATCCAAAATTTACCAAAGCATAATACCTTTACTGGCCAACCAGAATTCACAAAACACATCATGCAAGCTTTAGAAACTCTACTGGTTCTTCATCAAGCAAAAGATCTTAAAAATACAGGAGAAGAAAAGGGGGAAAAAGTGATGGTGTTGGAATCAAAAGCCTAAATTTTAAATCAGATATTACTTCTGTTGTTTAGTTGGTTTGAAGAGATCTTTCCTTTTGGCTACATGGTTACCAAGACAAAGGACAGTGAATCTTAAACTGTGTTAGAAGCAGCAAAGTCTGAGATCCTGGGTGTCTATCTGATGTATCTTGTGGGAGAGTACATTGGCATATGTATTCTAACGGGCCACTGAGGAATGTCCAAAAATCTTGACATGAACTGGTAAAGCTCAAAGCCATCCAAATTCATTCAACAAATGGTCAGTTTTAATGTTTTCCCACTATACTACTGGCAGTGGATGGTATTTCCTATGGCTCCACTGGGGATGTATAAAACTAATGTGATGGAATATTTATTCCTGACATTTCAATTATATATTTGAATAAACTCCCAATACCTCATTTTTGGGTTTTCTTATTGACCCAAAAGGGCTATTTTTTAATTAGGTTATTTAGTTGAAAGCTAGTAGAGCAATACAGAGGATTTTGAATGATGAAAGTGTGATTCCAAGCTTGTGGCCACTAGTATAGGTAGTACCAGGCACTAAAAGGGCAAGACACAAATCTGTTCTGCTTTCTTCCCAACACCATTAAGCAGTTTTTAAAAAATTGATACTTCGATCAACACAGTGTACTGCTGTGTGTGTGCAAATGTACTGTGTCTATGTACTTTTTAAAAACCTAGAATGTGTACTGATATGCACATGTTTACCTATACAGATGTTTCTTCTCTGTATGAAAAGAGGTGCATCGTTACATCTGCAAAATACACACAGGCTTTTTGAGGCATATTTGTCTAGTGCAACTACAGTTGACTAGAAACTGTAGTTGACTAGAAACTAGGAACGACTTAGAGAGCTGGGAACTTTTATTCTGGAGAAAAGAAGGTTAAGAGGTGATATGATAGCCCTGTTTAAATATTTGAAGGGATGTCATATTCAGGAGGGAGCAAGCTTGTTTTCTGCTGCCCCAGAGAATAGGACCCAGAACAATGGATGCAAGCTACAGGAAAAGAGATTCCAGCTCAGCATTAGGAAGAACTTCCTGACAGTAAGGGCTGTTTGACAGTGGAACACACTCCCTTGGAAAGTGGTGGAGTCTCCTTCCCTGGAGGTCCTTAAACAGAGGCCATCTGTTGGGGATGCTTTGATTGAGATTTCCTTCATGGCAGGGGGTTGGACTGGATGGCCCTTGTGGTCTCTTCCAACTCTATGATTCTATGATTTTAGGTAAAGGAGGAATACTGAGGTAGGAGAACAGAGCAGCAGCCAGTATGCCAGGGAGTAGCCAAAGCAAAGGAATGACACCAACTCCAAAAATTGGCAAGGGTGATAATTATCTGATAACCAGGGTTAGCATAGACTGAGTATTCAGTTGAACACTATGTTGCAGTTCAGACATAGCAACACAAATAATTTGTGTGTTTAAACTAGTCCACTTCTTTATTTTCATTTTCAGGCTACCGAGATGCCCAGGTTGGTTGGATTCAAGTTGTGGAAGATTTACATGAAAGGGAAGCAGAAAAGATGGATTTTTCTCCTTTTGGCACTTCTCAGGGGCCAAGCAGAGTGGCCCAATTCCTTGTGATTTATGCTCCTAGGAGGGGAATTTTGGAAGTATGGAGTACTCAACAAGGTCCAAGAGTTGGAGCCTTCAATGTAGGGAAGCACTGCAGGTAAGAAATTACAACCTTAGAGGCTAAAGAAACAGTAGTGTAGGAAGAGAGTATGACACTGTCTTCTACGTGAATGTATTTCATAGTCCCCCCCAAACTTGCAAAAATGGAAGGATTAAGCATTATCAGATGGTTTATATGGTATTTTTAGCTTTTTGTATTTATTTGTTAGACTTGTCCTGCTTCGTATAGGTGTGTGCTATGCTGATGAAGAATGTTGAAGTTTATCAGATGATAATTTTAAATTTACCGAAACATTTACTTATTAGAAATTCCTTTTAATAGGAACATTGTCATACCCATCCAGGAATCATCTTTCTCCACCACAAAATTTAAGTAATCAACAAAGTGTGTCAACAAAAACAGACATTAGTCTTTTTCTTAGATGTTTTACTTTTGCAAAAAGAATCAGTGGCGTTTCTTTTCACTGTTTTATCAAACCTTTCTTTAGGTTGCTATATCCTGGCTATAAAATAATGGGCCTGAACAACATAACGAGTCAAGGTTGGCAACCTCAGACTTATCAGATCTGTCTCGTAGATCCTGTATCGGGAACAGTAAAAACAGTTCATGTACCTTTTCATTTAGCTCTGAGGTAAGTGGTACTGAATTTTACACTGTATAATTGAACCTGACCTACCACTTAATTAAATGAAATGATGTAAGACATTAAGTATTGGATTATTGTGTAGTCCAGCATATTCTGCCTGTTTCAGAGAAATAGCAAGAGCCCTTCTAAGGAAATTCTTTGTGTCTATAAATATTCAGTTATTACTCTCTTGTAATAGCAACTGAACATTCAGGCAGACCCCAACATCTTTTCTTGAAATAGTACAGTACTATTCTTTCCTCATTGCTCAAACAGTAATACTCAGATCCTAGAAAATATAGCCCCACCACTCCAAAGTTACTACTGTATAGCAGTTGTTACTCTTGGTATTGTTTGAAGTGTGGTTACCCCAACAAATACCCCAGTAGCAAATACCCCAGAGGATAGGATCAAAATTCAAAATGACCTGAATAGATTAGAAAGTTGGGCCAAAGCTAACAAAATGAAATTCAACACGGAGAAATATAACGTAGTGCACTTATGGCGGAAAAATGAAATGCACAGATATAGGATGGGGGACACCTGGCTGAATGAGACTACATGTGAAAGGGATCTAGGAGTCCAAGTAGGCCACAAGTTGAAGATGAGTTAACAGTGCGATGCGACAGCTAACAAGGCCAATACCATTCTAGGCTGCATCAATAGAGGTACAGTGTCTAGATCGTGGGAAGTAATAGTGCTGCTCTATTCTGCTTTGGTTAGGTCCCACCTGGAATACTGTGTTCAGTTCTGGGCACAACAATTCAAAAAGGATGTTGAGAAACTGGAGCATGTCCAAAGGAGGGCGACTAAAATGGTGAAGGATCTGGAAACCATGTCCTGTGAGGAACGACTTAGGGAGCTGGGCATGTTTAGCCTGGAGAAGAGAAGGTTAAGAGGTGATATGATAGCCCTGTTTAAATATTTGAAGGGATGTCATATTGAGGAGGGAGCAAGCTTGTTTTCTGCTGCTCCAGAGAACAGGACCCAGAACAATGGATGCAACCTACAGGAAAAGAGATTCCACCTCAATATTAGGAGGAACTTCCTGACAGTAAGGGCTGTTTGACAGTGGAACACACTCCCCTGGGAGTGTAGTGGAGTCTCCTTCCTTAGAGGTTCTTAAACGGAGGCTTGATGGCCATCTGTGGGGATGCTTTGATTGAGAGTTTCTGCATGGCAAGGGGGTTGGACTGGATGGCCCTTGTGGTCACTTTCAACTCTACGATTCTATGATTTTACATGACTGTCAACAGGTAGTTACAGGGTACGGCCTCTGTCACTAATATGAAGTGATGTACAGTGGTACCCCGGGATACGAATTACCCAGCTTACGAATTTTTCGGGATACGAAAAAATCCCATAGGGATTTATTGTTTCGGCTTACGAAGGTTTTTTCGGGTTACGAAAAAACCTCGCCGCTATTTCGCCACCGGAGGGCAGCAAAGAGCTATTTTTTTCCATTAGCGCCTATGGCAATTCGGCTTACGAAGGTTTTTCGGGTTACGAAATTAGCCGCGGAACGAATTAATTTCGTAACCCGAGGTACCACTGTAACTTTTCCCCCAGTGTTTCTTCTGTGAACTCAGTAAATGTTACTGAGTAACTTCATGGCTAAGGCTGACAACTTCCCCACTGGGAGAGCTTATCTAGTCATTTAAATATATAGGTTGAATATCCATTATCCAGAATAATGAAATGCAAAATACTCCAGAATCTGAAGTTGTCCACTTGGGTGACTGAGATAGTGATACTTTTGCTTTCTGATGGTTCACTGTACACAAACTTTGTTTCATGCACACAATTATTAAAAATATTGTGCATAAAAATACCTTCAGGCTATATGTATAAGGTATATACAAAACATAAATGAATTTCCTGTTTAGACTTGGGTCTCATTTAGAAGAGATTGTATTATGGATATGCAAATATTTCAAAATTCAAAATATTTTTGCTCCCAAGCATTTCAGATAAGGGAGACTCAAGCTCTACAGGGTGATTAAAAAAGGATTGTGCAAAAGTGAATAAGAACAGCTTTACTTTTAATCACCCTTTATATAATCAGCGAACACTACCAGACTGACACTGAAAGGGAGGAGACCTCTGAAGATCAGAAAAAAGGGGAAGTTGTACGATTCTTATACTGTACTTGTGGATTTTTAGAGGTCCTTGCTTGGTTACTGCTGAAAATAGAATTCTGTACTGTAGGAGCCTTCATGTGGAAAGGCATTTCCTGTCTCGTCTCTCTCCACTTTCCCATTGCTATAATATTGACTTTTTGCTTTTAAATGTGTTTAAGGGTTGTATGATCTACTCCATCACTTGAGTTCATCCACATTGTTGCATTCATACTGTGTTTATCCTTAAACATCTTCCAGTGATAAGAAGAGTGAGCGAGCAAAGGATATGCATCTAGTGAAGAAGCTGTCGGCCTTGTTGAAAGCTAAAACATTAAAGCTGGGTAGGCTTCCTTTTTTCTGTGTTGGGATCAAAATATGATGTCCTTTTGGGGGTACATACATCACAGATCAAAAATGACCCTTGTACAGTTTATGAGATTATTTAGAATTTGATAAAAAGTGGGTTGGTGCAGTGCAAAATGATGCCAGAAACCCTTGAAAAGCATTATTTCCCTTATTTTCTATCAGTTTAGAACTGAATTGTTTGAAAAATTGTTCCCCATAAGAAGAGTCTGCAGACATGGACAATTTGTGATATTAAGCCAAACTTTGTGGAATGCAGTATGCAAACATTATCCCAGCTTCTGTTGTGTAACAGTTCTATGTTTTGGTGTAACATTTGAATGATCCAAATCCAGTGGTTATTGGATTCTGCAACCATGGCTTGAAAATATTTTTTCTTTTAATTCCAAAAAAGCAAATCTTCATTTTGCTTTTGATCATGTTTTTATGTTTGGAGGGAGGATTGGGGATCTTGGAATTTTAATGCATCTCTTTTTAACTGTATGTTTTTTACTGTTGTAATCCACTGAGATTAAGCGGAATATAAATAAATAATAATTATTTTATATAAGTGACCCATTTCACTATGTCATTGTATATAATGAGACTTGAACATCCACAGATTTGGGTATCCACGTAGGTCATGGGACCAAACCGCAGCATATACGAAGGGCCCACTGTACTCTGCTTCCATTGAGTTCAGTGTAATTTATGTAGCTGTAATTCTGAAAAATGTAACTGGCTGTTACTTGATATGACTTGATACTGCTACTGTAGGCTTCAGCAGAACGTCAAGAACAAAATTCTTGTTAAAATAGGCATATTGTGAATTATATGTCAGTTGGTACATGAGTCACATTTTAAGGAAAGAATGATTGAAAAATAGGAACAGTAAAATTTCATAGAGACGTAGTTGGCTTATTTGGTAAGTAAAGCATTTAGGGGGCCTATGGACTGTAGTAAAGTAGATATTACACTTCAATGTAGTATAGATTCTGTAGAATAGTTTATGTAGGCTTATTCCCCCTAATTTTTGGAGACATCTTACAGCTGTAACATAAGTTTAAAATGGTATTCTCTAAAAACAAATACAGTCAATAGAATATTATTTTAGAGGAAAGAGTATGAAATAAACAAAACAGGGGAAAAAACCCTAACAGTTTATCAAACAGTTATTTCTGCTGTCATTATCCTTCATTGTACTGTTTATTAAAGAACACATAGGTTAAATGTGATTCTTTTTAGGACAGATTAAATTATTGTAGAACAATTGTCCTAGGGCTGTTGTAGTGAACACAGGCCACATTTTCAATGAAGAATCATGGAATCACAGAATCGTAGAACTATAGAATTGGAAGGAGCCTCATAGACCATAGTGTCCAACCCTCTGCTTGATGCAGCAGCTCCAGTTAGAGTGTTTCCAGCAGGTAGCTGTCCAGCCTCTTTTTAAAGATATCCAGAAAAAGAGATCCCATCACCTCTCTAAGTAACTGGTTCCATTGTCAAACTGCTCTGTGTTCATTGAGTCTGTTCTTGAGATGAATATATTGGAGCGGAGCGGGGGGGGGGGGGGAACTTTGATTAGTTGAACTTGACCCTTGTATGTTGTCCTGCCACACATTCTTGAAAAGGGACCAAATAAAAGTATAATTAAGAGACTAGAAATATACTTAATGAAGAGGCTTTTTGTCCTATGTGTTACCAGCATTATTTTTGTTTTCACAAAGTGAATTTGAGCTAGCAGTTTTTATGTTAAAACTCTAGTTTGGAATCAAGCCATGAATGCAATGCATTCTGACAAAACCTGCAAAACAAATCATAGCAAACAATCCAGGTTACTGTTCTGTGCATCAGGCATGGGTCTGGCAAGCAGCGTAGAGAAATACATCATCTTGCTGTGCCCTTGAAAGCCTCTCAGAATGTTTGTGGGTTGCGAACTCAAGTCTCTCTTAATTTGTCTCACCTCACTAACTTTCTTTTCAACATGGCTCTCTCTCATTATCTGTTTTTTGAGTGAGTAATGCTACATTCCATTGAAAATGCAATTTATGTATAAACTTTCCCATGCCAGCAGTAAAGATTTAGGCCCCAATTGCTTAATTCTTGCTTCAAATAATACTACCACTGGATATTCAAAACCTATCCTCATGGAAAAGTCATACAAAAGTTCCACCTAGGGCCACTTGTTTGTTTCATCGTTAATTTCTTTGTGTGAAAAAGGATTTTGTATGTTTGTTCATGCATGTGTGCGCAAAGGGATTGGATGGATGCATTTGGATAAAGACAATTATTTGATAGAAATCACAGTCTCTAGAATGGTTCAAAAATGATGACAGACTTTATTGAAAATACAGTGCTACCTCGGGTTACGAAATTAATTCGTTCCGCCGCTCCGTTCGTAACCCGATACATTTCGCAACCCGAAAAGGCTTTCCGTTAGCGCTGGAAAGCCGCTAGCCGCGCTTTCCGTTTGAATTTCGCGCCGAAAAAATTTCGTAACCCGAAAAAAACATCGTATCCCGGAACAGTTTTTTCCAATCTAACTTTTTCGTATCCCGGAAATTTCGTAACACGATCAATTCGTATCCCGGGGTACCACTGTAATTCCAAGACTGTATGCAAATAATTATGGGAAAACAAAATATTTGCCAAAGCACAGGATTAGATAGGTCATTTTTTTGCTATTCTACTAAAAGGTGGCATTGGAGATCTTTCAGTGGTGTGGTTACTTCTTGAGTTTGACAGCATCCTAGTGTTGCAGCCAGCAACTGTAGATGCTAGCTGGCTTCTGATGAATACATATATATGTATTCCAGTGGATATGTGTACAATTGACCCACCCCATATGCAGGCTTCCCATACGCAGTCTTGTGTGGTCACACCGACGTGAAGCCCCATTTAGATGGATGGCACATGTGCCTGTGGCACGTGCACTACATTGCACACAGGAGCGCATCCCATTCATCTAAATGGGGCTTGAGCATGCACGGAATTCGCTTTATGTGTGGGGGGGTCTGGAACGGATCCCGTATGTAAAGCAAGGGTCCACTGGATATCACTCTGCTCCATGAGTGAGCAGCTGTCAGAGACTAGGAGCAACATTAGCCCCCAGAAAACACTGGAGGGCCACACTCCCCAATGCCACACACCCGCCCACAAGAAAATGTAAAATGTTTCTCCTGTAAAGGGCCCAGTAGAGAGTTTGGGGGGTGGGTGGGATTTTTGCCATGCCATTTTTACAAGAGGTGACCAGGAAGTCACTTTAAAAAAGGCCTCTGCTGGGCCTAAAATGGCCTGGAGGGGGCAAAAAACCTGGTAAAAATGTCTCCTTGTCCCCCAGAGGACATTGGAAAGAAACTGTTGTTCCCTTGGGGCCAAAGGAAGGTGCACATAGTTCATAGGCCACACTTTCTTTATGCCAGCGTACTTTATTGTTTTCCTGTGTTATACCTTGTGTTAGTTATGATAACATTTACAAAATCCCAATGCTGCAAGATTTTCTGAAGGTTAACATGAAGCCTGGTAAGCAAACATCCCAAGGCCTATCAGATTGTTTGAGGAACTTGTTATTGGGTCTATTAACCAGTAGATAGTTTATGCCCACCCTGAACCTTGAGCAACCCAAAGAAGGAAGACAGCCTTTCAGAAAAGGGAATATCAGTAAGTCATATTTAGTTCTAGGCTTGAACTAGGTTGACATGTGTCCTAACTGGAAGAAACGCTACATCGAGTGTGCAGGGTCCCAGCAGCAAAGTCATGACATTTTAGGTCAGGGAGCTGGAAGTAGCTGACTATAATGCATTTCCCCTTGGTGGTAAGAAACTGGTACTCTGCTTGTACTTATTATGGATCAGTGGAGGAAATTCTTTTAAACATTGGAGTTCCTGGTACCTAAATTGAAACTCTAATTAGAGCTAATTGAATTGCTTTTCCTAATCTTCTTTGGTAATACATATTTATCATCTTTCATTCCAGATGTGATTGAGGCTGAAATGAAGGCATTAATTCTTGATATTAAATATCCTGCTACTAAGAAACAGGTAATTAAACACAGCTTTATTTTGTAGATTGCTGCCTTTGAATCAGAATTAGATAACTGGTTTATCATAACTTGAATGCCTGATAAGTCCAGTGTAGTGTTTGGAGTGCCGTATTAGGATTAGTGAGACCTAGGTTCACGTTCCAAGTGAACCTCATGGATTGATTTTGAGCCAGTCAACCTTTCTCAGACTAACTTTACTTTCGAGGGTGGCTAATAAAGTATACTTGTTTGTAACTGTATGTGTTGCCTTGAGCTCATTGGAGGATGTCTAAAGTAGAACTAAAAAATAAATAGACAGAAGCCATTCCTTATGACTAAATAATTTGCTTGTTTAAATTAGAAACAGACTGTAAGAGTTATGGGTTGTTCAGTTTTCCATCATGCAGAGCCTATAGACTCCTACTGAATGATACTCTTTCTTGCCATGAGCAAGGCATTTTTAATGTTTAAGGTGAGAAGCCATTTCTTTTGGCAGCCTACCTGTAATTAGGACTAAGCGACACTTTGAAAAATGTTGTTTTGTAATGGTTCTAATTGGATTTACAGGAACTTTTAAATCTCACTTGTGAGATTTGAGTAATTTCTACAGTAAGAAAAAACATAAAAACATCAGGTTAATTTTATGGGTATCTTTTTCTTTACAATACTGTTCCTCCATGACAACATGGTTCCATCTGATGTCAAGTGAAGCTCTCCAATTCAAGAGGATGCAAATCTGAATAAGACTGGAAACTGTTTTACCATTATGGAACCACCTGTATTCATTTTTTCATTGTAGGAGGAAAGTGATGAGAAATACTGTTTGTGGTCTGTTTTATTGATAGGCTTTGGAAAGTATCCTGGCAAATGAGCGCTTGCCACTATCTTCTCTGACAAACATCACACAAACATTGATGGATACCTTAAAAAATCAAGGTAAGGGAAAGTTATCTCCATAATTCTGTGTCCTGTTCCAGAATTCATGGATAACCAAAATGGAGCAAAGAAAATACAGTGGGCCCTTGGTAACTGCTGGCTTTTGGTTCCAGGACACCCCCCCCCCCCATGGATACCAAAATATGTGAGTGTTCACGTCCTATTAAATATAATGGCATAAAACGGTGTCCCTTATATGAGACGGCAAAATCAAGGTTTGCCTATGGGCATTTGTATATTTTTAAAATATTTTCAAGCCATGGATGCTTGAATCTATGGATAAAAAATCTGCAGAATAAGCTGGCAATTGAAATCTTGATTGCTTTCATTTGTGAAACCTGTTTCAGCTTTTAATGGAATGGTGGCTGAATTTCATACTAAAGTAACATGCACAGCTTTGCAAGGAATTTGGGAAATTTCTTCCTTTTCTGTTGGGAAGGAAGCTTATGAAATGATGGGTTTAGGTGTTTCTAAAAGGCATCATGTGTCCCCAGATTTTTGTTTAATACTAATAGTTGTAGGCTAATGGGAGAAAATAAATTACAGCACTATGAATAGTCATTGGAGGTTATCTCTCAAAAAGAAAGAAAAAGGAGGATAACTGCTGGAAAAGAAAGGGCAGACTGGTGCCCTTCTCTAGCAAGCAGTTGTCCAATTTAGCTCACTCATCACAGGGTACACTTGAGGTGCCTTGTTTGTAGACAGGAAGGAATCTTCATGGTAAATAGCAGTCTTTGGTTTCCAATCTCCTCGTAGATGATATGATAGTCCTCTGTTCAGTTCCCCTTTCCAGTCTGCTATTTTACTGAATTATTGGATCTCCACTTTGGACCCAAGCATTGGTCCCAGTGCTACCGCTTAACCGAGTGCTACCATTTAACCAAAATCATCAAGAAGGCCACGCGTAAACAGTATCACCCCAAGGCACATTGGATGTGAAAACTAAAAAGAAGGAAAAACATCTGGCAAGATTAAGGCTCAAGATTTTTCTTTGGAGCCAATGAGATCTGATCGGTGTCCTCAGCGACTGGCTCCAATTTCTATCACATCAGCTTCAGTTCTGATCATTCCAGAGCCTACAGTCCCAGAGGTCTTACTGATGTTGACCCCAGTGCCATTGCAAGCCCTGTGAGAATAAAAGGAAATGAGGTCCCACACGCTGTTGATAGTCAAAAAACTTTATTATCTTAAAAAGCCCAACATGTTTCTAATTGTCACCTCTTGGCCTTCTTCAGGAGCTATTATAAAATAAAAGAACATTTATTGTAGTTGTGGTAGTGGGAAAACACATAAACCACCTTCAAAAACATAATTTCCTTACAATCAAATAGCATCTATTATCCATATTAAAATAATAATAATAATAATAATAATAATAATAATAATAATAATAATAATAATAATAATAATAA
>NC_056522.1:41278382-41279598 GCF_019175285.1 Sceloporus undulatus | reverse complement strand
AATTTTTATTTTTATACCGCCCTTCCAAAGATCAGGGCGGTTAACAACATAATAAAAACAGTGCAGCATACAAAATATACATTACAGATTAAAAACAGATACAACAAAACAGAATAAAAGCCCCGTTAGCCAATCCTCTTGCCAATAAAAGAGGAAGGGAGGCCTACTGGACTTTAATCGGGGAATGCAGCCTGAAATAGAAGGGTTTTTAGATCCCTTCTAAATTGGGCCAGGGAGGTGGCCGAGCGGAGCTCTGTGGGCAGCGTGTTCCAAAGGGCCGGGGCGGCGATGGAATATGTCTTCCTCGTAGTGGAGGTAAGCCTGGCCCCTGGCACCCTAAGTAGTTGCTGCCCAGATGTTCTGAGGGTGCGGGACGGAATGTACGGGGAGAGGCGGTCCTTCAGGTATCCTGGGCCCAAGCCATTTAGGGCTTTATAGGTCATCACCAACACCTTATATTGTGCCCGGAAGCGAATAGGCAGCCAATGCAGATCTTTTAGCACCGGTGTAATATTATCATATACATAACTATTACCAGAAATTTCTGGAGTTTCAGTCTGCACTCTCAACAAAGTGGATACTCGTAGTATTAGAAGGAAAGGACTAACGCTAGTAATGAATTCATATTTATGGATTTTTGAAGTACAGCGCACTTGTGTCATACGCGGGCGCGCCTTATGTGGCTTTAGCATACGCACTCAAGCTGCGGGGCGGAAGGGGCGGCGCGTCCCATTCAATTGAATGGGCGCGCGCGCCCATTGCGCCCCGCTCGCCGCCGCGCTGCCGTGCACGAGCCCCATTGTTTACAATGGGGCCGCTTGAGCATAGGCGGAATTCGCCTTACGCAGAGGGATCCAGAATCGATCCCCGCGTAAGGCGAGGGCCCACTGTAGCATCATTGAAGAGAACCAGTGAGAAGATACATGATGCAATTTGTCCATAAAGTTACTCAGCTCAGTTCTATCTAGCTGATGCAATGTTGAATTTTTTTAGCCATTTATTCCAAATTTTTATATAAGGCATTGCATTTTCAAATCTTCATTCAGACTCCCGGTACAAAAGTTTTGAATTTCAAAATCCACTCTACCTGTACTTCTACTTATTTTATAATAGCCTCTGAAGAAGGCCAATTGATGACAAGGCCGAAACGCATTGGGCTTTTAAAGATGATGATGATGATGATGATGATGATGATGATGATGATGATGATGATGAT
>NC_056522.1:41276616-41278372 GCF_019175285.1 Sceloporus undulatus | reverse complement strand
AATAATAATAATTTGTATCCTGCCCCTCTGAGAACAATAATAAGGTTTTTAGACCGTCAACAACACATGAGACCTCGTTTTCTTTTACTCTTCTATTGTGAATATGTGCTTTCCAGTTTTTTGTTCTGTGCAAGCCTTGTGAAAGTCAGAAAGTCATACACACTGAAATGGATTTAACATGCCAGCCATCAGGGCTGGGGTCAATCCACAGTTCTCCCATGTATGGGGTCTTAAGCCTTCGTTCATGCCTCCTGCTTAAAGAAGAACTAAGAATCTCTAGAGATTGTAGGAAGATGGAATGGATTTCCTTGTCAGTGCCCAGCTCTAAATTCTGTGATTGTGGAACCATCACAAGCTAAAGGGGCGGAAGTCTGCCCATCCTGCACTTCCTGACAAAGAGAGAAAGAAGCTGGATTTAATAGGCAGGTGGTTCTACTCTTCGGCTGCCTTGTTTAATTAGAGTGAGCAACTATCTGGCCTGTAAGGCAGGATATCAATAACTTATGGGAGAAGATGGAGCCTTTATTACATGTTTTTCCTCAAGCTCAGGGACATGTGGAAACTCTTCTTCAGACAGTAACACATAGGTTAGCCACAAATCAGATCTACATTTCACTATGTTGCTTGCTGCTCATCAGAGGTTATGTCTGCAGCAGTTGCTCTTTGTAGATATGCCTGGCTATGTGTAATGATGAACAGTAAGTAGAACATGAAGCCAGCAGTGTGGTTTTTCTGTCTCAGGATGAAGGGGAGGTGCAGTATTTTATCCAGATTTGGCATCGTTACACCTCATGGTGTGGATAGTAGGGACCTCCCAGGATTAAAGGTGCTGTAGGCCTCTAGGAAACCATCTACTGTACTTTGCATTCATATTAGGAAAAGTGGAATAGGTTTTCAACTTTTATAAAACATTCACGGCATGATGTGAATACTTTTTCTCTAGTGTATGTGTTAGATGTTTTGTTACCTCTCAAGGAGGAAGGACTCTTGTACGCCTCCATGAAGGTGTACCTGGCTGCTCTTAATTCTTGTCTGGCTCCAGTAAAAGGATCTCTCTTTACTGGTGGCTGATAAAGCACTTTTTAAAGTGTCTGCAACATCTCTATCCCATGTTACCTGTTAGAGTTTCAACATGGTCCCTTTGGTTTTGTTGCAAGCAGTGAATCAACCCTTTGAAACCTTTGGTGACTACTGACTTGTGACTTCTTACCTGAAAATAGCTTTCCTGGTGGTGATTAGAAAGCTGGGCCAAAAATAATCAAAATGAATTTCAACAGTTAAGGTGCTACATGTAGGCAGAAAAAATGAAATGTCCAGACATAGGATAGGTGACACTTGGCTTGACATATGAAAGGGACCTAGTAGACTTAGTAGATCACAAGCTGAACATGAGTCAAGTGTGATTCAGCAGCTAAAAAGCCAGTGAGATTCTAAGCTGCATCTACAGGGATATAGCATCTAGATCAAGGGAAGTAATCGTAACACTCCACCCTGCTTTGGTCAGACCTCACTGGAAAACTATGTCCATTTCTGGACACCACAATTCAAGAAGCATATAGACCATCTGAAACGTGTCCAGAGGAGAATTTAAAAATGGTGAAAGGGCTGGAAACCATACCCTATAAGGGGTGGGTGCATTTTAGCCTAAGGGATCCACTTTTATTGTTGTAATCTGCTTGGATTCCAAGTGATTAAGCAGAATAATAATAATAATAATAATAATAATAATAATAATAATAATAATAATAATAATAAT
>NC_056522.1:41254286-41276606 GCF_019175285.1 Sceloporus undulatus | reverse complement strand
TGGAAAGTAGCTTAAGAGATGACAGGATTGCCATGTTTAAATATTTGAAGAGATGTCATATTGAGAATGGAGCAAGCTTGTTTGCTCCAGGACATGGAGCAATGGATTCAAACTACAGAAAAACAGATTCCACCTAAACATTAGGAAGAACTTCATGACAGCAAGAGCTGTTGATAGTGCCTTGGAGTTTGATGGAGTCGCCGCCTTTGGAGGGTTTTAAACAGAGGCTGTCAGGAGTACTTTGATTGTTTATTCCTGCGTGGCAGGGGGTTGATTGGACTGGCTGGCCCTTGTGGTCTCTTCCAACTTCTGTGACCAAGAGAGTGGAGGAATTAGCAGCACTCACAGCTAACGATTTCTTTCTAATTTTTCATTGGACAAAGATGGTATCAAGACTTGATACTTCATTTTTACCAAAAGTTATTTCAGCTTTCCATTGCAGCAAAAATTTGTTCTGCCAACTTTCCTACAAAATACTAGTATTCCTTTAGAGAGAACACTGCACTGTCTGGATGCACGGAGAGCACTGGCCTCCTATGTAAAAAAATGGCCTTTTTTTGGAAAAAGCAAGCAAACAAAAAACCCCAAGACTCTTTGTAGGTTATTCTGGAGTCAAGATGTGTGTTCAGATATGGTTTCTAACATTTGCTAAGTGGGTTGTGAAGACACTTATGTTGGCATATGAGTTGGCTTGTCTCCCAGGTGTGCTGGTTTTCAGGCTCATTCTGCTAGAGCATTGTCTGCTTCCATGGCATTTGTGAGTGGTGTTCCATTGCCTGACGTATGTAGAGTGACAACCCTCTACATCCATTTCCCATTAAGAGGCTTGATGTTTGATCCAGAGGAGATGGTTTGTTTGGATGGGCAGTGCTTTCTTCATTATTGGATTGACATGGATCCTGCCTCAGGGTGAGTTAGCTTGCCAGTTGCCCATTTGTTTGATTCACAGAGATTACAAAGAACAGGTTACTTACCTGTAATTCTGGTTCTTTGAGTGACCATCTGTGAATTCATAGTTTGGTTGGATCCCACAATTGTCATAGACTGCTGGCTGCCTCCTGGCATAATTTGTACTTGATAATAGAGAAGCTGACACTTCTTTTGCCTATAGGCAGAATTCTACCAGACTATAACTGGATAAAACATGATCGTCATGTAAGCATTTGTGCACTGGAAATATTGCTTAACACAGAGTTAAATGTAGCCACAGAAAGATTTTGCAGCTCCATTAAACAGTCAGTGAGACTAATATGCTTCTTTATTTCCTCCCCTCACCACTTTCTCCCTCCAGAGGTAGATTGTATTGATGAAGGACTTCTCCAGTTTTGTGCAAACAAACTGAAACTGTTGCATCTTCATGAGTCAGTAAACAAGCTAAATTCTCTGACCATAGAGTCTGGAACAGTACCATCTGATAACGTGAGTAATGGAAAATATGATTTTCTGAAAGAAAATTATGAATCACTCCTTGGTGTGTGTGATTGAGTGATACACACACACACACACACACACACAGAGAGAGAGAGAACAAACACAGAAGAAACTATATGGACAAAGCCATCGTCTTTTAAAAAAATATAAGTGTCCTAAGCAACATTTAATAAAATCTGAAGCTGTTGCCTAAATTGCTGTTGCTGTTTTTTTTTAAAGTGATTGGGGTTTGTGCTATTCTATATCAGGGGAGCCAGATTTCTAATACTACTAATAATAAAGATACCCAAATGCATACTGCTTTAATTTTTGCCCATAATGTGTAGTGAGAGCTTGTTGCTTTATGCGTTTCATAGACAGAAACCAGAACTTGGAAAAATTACCTTTTTGGTCATTCAGCAAGGACTTTGCAGCAGCCACAAAATATGAGCTTCTTCTGGGAGCTGGCCAGAGGATTCTGGGAATTGTAGTGCAAAAGAATAACTTTTCCTAGCTCAGCATATACTGTAAATGTCTGTATGGGGATAAAATGTCATATGTTTCCATATAAGAGATTTCACTGTTATGAGAATCAGCAGTTTGTCAATTCATGCACTAATATACATGCTTTTTGTGTAATGAACATTTTTTTCCTTACCTAAAGTTGGTAAAGTACGGTATGACACAATGAGGTTTCTGTCACAGAAGGCTGTAAATTAAACCTAGTAAAACATTTTAAAGCCTTTTCCTGGTAGTTAGCAGTCAGTTTGATGGGTGTTTTGAGTTGTGCCTATGGATTTAATCAGTATAGTGGCATTGTGTTATTGTTTATTTATGCATGAGATGGGCATTGCAAGAAAAGAATATATTTAAAAAATGGTTTCTCAAGCACCTTTGCTTGAGGTCAAATAGTCAATTATGTATTAAAGTCATGGTTGTTTCAACTGCCAAAGTAATGTGAGGGTATCATATTTTTAAAGGAACTTCAATAAAGTAGCATGTGATACAAAGTGATTGTACTGCAAGTTGTGTCATCCCAGATTCTTCTGTCACATTGTGATGGATAGTCTAGGTCGGAGATGAATCTCAGATTATGCAGCAAAATAGAGTTGCTCAGGTTGGCAAAATGTTTTGTATCAGCCCTGTTAGAAAAACTGTGTGGCATGGAATCTTACATTAGCATTTCTGGGATATATGTAGTTCTTACCGTTAAATGTTTAATTTATTCCTTTTAAGGACCTGGCTAAATTACTCAGATTAGAGGATGAAGAGTTTGCTAGGCTTCAGATGTTACTGGAGAATTACAAGCAACAGAACACCCAACCTTCTGTTCATTTTGCGGATGATAAAGATGGTGTGCTGCCTGTGAAAACTTTCTTGGAATACTTGGATTATGAAAAGGATGTGATTAATGTGAAGAAGCTAGAGGAGAGTGAATACGTGGCTTTAGGTATGAGCCTTTCATGAAGGATACACCCTTGGCTGTGGGATCACCACTATACATTCCCTGTTCTCTAGATGGAGAAGGAGGTATCCAGTGATTAGAGCTGGATATGTTTAAATTAGAGAAGAGAAGACTGAGAGGTTATATGATAGCCATATTTAAATACTTGGAGAGATGCCAAGTGGAAGATGGAGTGAGCTTGTTTTCTGTTGCTTCAGAGTCTAGAACATGAAGCAATAGATTCAAATTTCAAGATAAAAGATTCACGAAAATATTAGAAAGAATTTCTTTATTGTAAGACAGTGAATAGACTGCCTCAGAGGATGGTGGAGTCTCCACCACAGAGACTGGCTAGACATCTTCCAGGAATGATTTTGCTGTGTAGTTCTGCATAGCAGGGGTTTGGTTTAGATGGCACTTGAGGTCCTGTCCAACTCTATGATTCTGTGGTTTAATTTCTAGTACCACCCACTAGGCAAGGGTCACAGAAAACAGAGCTACATTTAGGAATATAATATCTCTAGATCACTCCCAGTTCTTTACTTACCTCACTTAATAACTTGAACATGTAAGCAGGAGCAGGTCCGTGACATGTAGTCCGACCCCTGACATTACAGATGCCATGAAAAGAGCTCTGGTGGCACAGTGGTTAAATGCCTGTACTGCAGCCACTCACTCACAAACCATAAGGTTGTGAGTTCAATACCAGCAAAAGGGCTCAAGCTCGACTCAGGCTTGCATCCTTCCAAGGTCACTAAAATGAGTACCCAGATTGTTGGGGGCAAATAGCTTACAATTTGTAAACCGCTTAGGGAGTGCTTAAGCGCACTGATAAGCGGTATAGAAATGTACTTGCTATTTCTATTGCTATGTTGCACACACATGCACTGTAACACAAGGTACAGGCAGAGGCTGATCCCCCCACAGGCTTGTGTACTATGGGTATGACATTGTAGTCCTTTGTGTTCTGTTACCAGCTTAAACCTAAGCCCTGCGTAGGACTAGAGCAGGAGTGGGCAACTTTTTGGAGTTTGGGATGGCACTGGCCTTCCTGGGAAACCTTGGATGGCTACATCTTCTGCTTGGGCACTTTTAAATGATATTTGACACTCCCCTCCTCATGTACAAAACATTTCAACATTTCTTTCTACATTTTTGAGCCACCAAATATGCCACTGGTGGCTGTATTAGGTCACAGACCAATCTTTCCTCACCCCTGAGCTAGGGAATGTGAAGGGGGAGAAAGAATATGAGACAGAACTTACAAAATTGATGTGCACAACTGTTTTTGTTCACCCTAAAGATTTGATGGATAAGGAGGGAACTACAGTAAAACGTGTGGGAGAGCGGCAACCAGAGGCAAGAGTTAAGGAACAGTATTAAGTAGAATGGTGAAAGACAAGAGCTTAGACTGTCCTGGGGGGATAGAAAAGAAGCACCATGCCCCTCTACTCTCTTGGCGTTCCTTTGAGGGGAAGCCACCACTTTCCCACCTACTGTAGGTATTCAAAAAGGCCAGAATCAGCCCCACAACAGAGAGACTTGAGGGGGTCAGTGCCTCTTTTAGGTTCTCCTGGGGTGGACTAAGTACTTGCCTTCTTCCACTCTGCTCAGAGAAGGGGATGTTTAGCCTGGAGAAGAGAAGATTAAGAGGTGATATGATAGCCGCGGAGCAATGGATGCAAGCTACAGGAAAAGAGGTTCCACCTCAACATTAGGAGGAATTTCCTGACAGTAAGGGCTGTTCAACAGTGGAACAAACACCCTCAAAGTGTAGTGGAGCCTCCTTCCTTAGAGGTCTTTAAACAGAGGCTGGATGGCTATCTGTTGGGGATGCTTTGATTTAGATTTCCTGCATGGCAGGGAGTTGGTTGGACTGGATGGCCCTTGCTGTCTCTTCCAACTCTATGATTCTACTGATGTTGACTAGTGGGTAAGTCAGCCTAGCATTTTTGGGTTGATTTTTTTACTAAAATTTCTGAACTTATACATGACTATATACAATCACCCCTGGCAATATTATTTAGGTCCCAACTAATTTGGCTCAGTCTTAGTTGCTTTTAAGCCTAGGTTACCAATATAATTTTTGATAATAAGGTAAACTAAACTGGACTGTTTCTGTCCATAGGAAGTTTTTTTTTCTGGAAATGTTTACATGGTGAAAGTTCCACAGAAGAAACATGTCAGATACTGGAGTCTGCAGGTTTTAGTCCCCAACTGTTACTGGTGAGTGTGATGTTATCTGTTATGTTTTACTCTTCCTAATCATGACCCAGACCAACATTTTGTCAGCTCTCTGATACTGAGTGCCTGCTGTTTGACAGTTAATATGTATGAGAAATAAGGAGCTGTCTCAGAGTGGAAATGGACGCTTTTGGGGTTGGGAGGGGATGTAAAACATGGCAAATGTGTATAAGAGGGATCTAGAAATGTATAATCAAAAAGAGGGCTTACAAATGTGAAGCAGCAGTTTTAAATAAGAAGTACTTTACGCAGTACATTAATGTCACAGGGAGCTTATTGGGCATATATTGGTAGTTCATGGGCTTCATTGGCCCCCAAGGAGATCTTAGAGGACTACAATTCTTATTTTACTTTTTTTTTTTTTGCTACCAAATGCCCCTAAACACCTACTTGTGATGGGGCAGTTTTGCCATGTTTTTGCCCCTCCCAGCTATTTTATGCTAAGTAGAATCTTTTCTATAACAGGAAGAGACCAAGAAGTCAACTACTGGGCCATTTTATGTAGAAAAGAGGCCTCTCTTGCATTTACAAGTGCCCATGAAGGAAAAAAAATTGGCAAAATTTCCTCATATACACTCTAGGAAAAGTGGGCCCCTGGGCTGCATGTGACTCCCCAGGGCTCTTTTGGTGAGAAAACTTTTTTTTTTGCTGTAAGATACCCAAAAATGATACCTAAGGGGTATGGAGAACATTTCCATTATGTTTGGAGTCTCCTTGGAGCCTCCACCAGGTCAAAATAAAAATTTTCAAAATTTTTCTAAAGAAATTGTTTTGCTTCAAAATGCCTGAAAATGCTCTTTTGGAACCAAGGGAATCCCCCCCCCAAAAAAAAATGCCCCATGTCCTCTGCATGATAATATTTTGTGGGAGCATGTGTGGTAGGGAGAATTGCCCTCCAAGGTTTACTGGAGGGCTAGTGCAGCCCCCTAGCCTTCCACAGATGCCCATCCCTATGTTACAGGGAGTTTGGAGTTAGCTGGGAGCAGAAATATTTTTGGAAAAAATGAGTTTTGTGGATCTTTGGGGAGGGAGAGCAAAAAACCTGGCCTGAGGTTCTGTGTACAAAGCATAGGCTGCCCTTATGAGGCTGAATCTGCACTGCAGAAATAATCCTAGTTGGCAACACTTTAACACTTTCCATATCATTATGCCATGGCAGTTAAGTGGTGTCATACAGGATTAATTCTGCAGTGCGGATGTAGCCTGAGTCTCTCTCTCTGTTTGCGTTTGTCTCCCAGTCCCTTCTTCTCAGTGTGTGGCTTTCGAAGGAGAAAGATATTCTTCATAAAACACAGTCTGTTTGCTGCCTTCATGCTGCACTGTCTCTTCTGAGCAAAATGACAGGTAAGAGGAATTTATAGAATGGAAATTGCTGTTGTTGTTGTGTGGCCTCAAGTAGTTTCCAACTTATGTTGACCCTAAGGCGACCCTATCATGGGGTTTTCTTGGCAGGATTTGTTCAGAGGAGGTTTGCCATTGCCTTCCCCTGAGGCTGAGTGCAAGTGACTTGCCCTAGGGCACCCAGTGAGTTTCATGGCTGAGGTGGGAATCAAACTCTGGTCTCCAGAGTCATAGTCCAACAGCCAAACCACAGAATGGAAATAGTTGGTACATATTTTTTTGAAAGCAGGCTACTGATTTTCCAGATTGTAATTAAAACTGTAAATTGAGATCCAAAACACACTGCAGAAATAATCCAGTTTGAGACCACTTTAACTGCCTTGGATCAGTGCTAGGGAATTCTGGGAACTGTTGTTTTGTGAGACATTTAGTCTTCTGTATGAGAGAGCTCTGGTGCCACAATAAACTACCATTTCCAGGATTCCCTACCACTGAGCCAGGGCAGTTAAAGCTGTCTCAAACTGGATTATTTCTGCTGTGTGTTTTGGACCTTTGTGTGCATTAATCTATTTCAAAATAAATGAAATTATGGTTAATTTAGAAGTTGTTTAATGGTCCTCTGTGGTTATACCAGTGTTTTCATACTTTAAAAGACCAAGTGAATTTCTTACACTTGGTGTACTAGACCTTTCATATGTTACTTTGTACAGTTGAGCTTGCTGTAGAAATTTCTCTCTCAACTTCCCCCCTCCCCCAATTTCTGCTCTCAACCCATTTATCTCAGCTTCTAGATAAAATTATCCTATGAATGGTGATTCCTATTACTACTTACTGTCATATATAAAGCATTTTAAAATTCTGTTTACTTCTTTGTCTTCACCTTCAACTCATTCCAAAACAACAGATCCTGATGGTCACGATTTTACATGGCGTGATACAAACACAGACCTATATTTTGTCTGTTACCTGTAGGAGATCATATGCTGCATAACTGAATACTTAGGCGGTGGGAAATTTAGTCTCATATTGCCTAATCGTCAGGAACAATTTTATATCGCTAGTCAACATTTATGTGGTTTTTTGAGTTTTCTCTTTAGTCCTTAAGGAGTTTTCTGTGTCACCTAATCCCTCACCTACAACTCATGGGATTGAATTTTAAAGTCTCCTATAGTTCCCCTCATCCGTTTCTTCACATTACTGGATGAAATGATGATTCAGCACTGTTTTAAGATGGTATGTGAGAGAGAATATTCATCCAGGGAGAGTTTTTTTTTTCTTTTTAAAAAAGCAAGCAAACAAAAGATTTCTGTGATAAATTTTGGCCGAGATATTTTCCCAATTTTGTCTCAGTGTAAAGTGCTATAAAATATGACAATCCACTGTTGGATGAAAGTGTGCAGAATTCCATTGTTAGTAATGGTAATATCTTCCCTGTTTAACCTCCAGTTGAGATTATGGTAATGCACTGCATAGCCTTTAAAAGCTATCTGAAATTGTGAGGGCACAGTGTAGTTGGCTGCAAAACCAATGACTGGGATTAAGCATATTTCATCAACGCTTCACTGTCTTTACTGGCCTAATCAGTTTCTGGACCCAGTTCAAATTGTTGGTTTTAAAGGAGTTTGCAACTGGGGAGCATGATACCTGGAAACAACTACTGTATACATATTCCAAGAAAATTCTGCTCGGTGTATATCTGCAATCTGTAACAGGGTGGATCTTCATAAGAGAGAAAACCTTTTTACCAGCAATCCCTCACTTGTGAAATATTCTTCCCACAGAAGGCCCCAGTGTCTACTAAAATTCTGTTTTAGTGCTAAGCAAGTCATGCATTATATTTAAAGTCTTATGAAATTTGATTTCACTTTCCCCTGCTATTTTCTAACTTTTTATTTCAAGGCTATTTTTCCTCTGGAATTTTTAAGGTTAATAGTGGCTGCTGCTATGCTTCCAGTTTTCTCTGTGCATTTTGTATTTTTTTTAAGTGCTGCTTTGTGGGATTTTGTATTTTAGAGTTTTAAGTTGTTTTTATATTACATTCTATGTGATTCCCAGAGAATGTTAGGTTAGTAGGTAACTAACTAATATAGAAAATATATGAAGGTAAAATTTTAAAGGAAAATAATATGACTATTTTTTAAGAGATATTGTAGATTTTTAAAACTAAGCTGACTCAGTTATTAAAATCTAAGCCAACTGTAGGAATTTTAATCGTTTAAACGTGGATCAGTGGACCACTGGATCAGAGAGATTGTGCTAGAGATCTGTCACTCATACAATATAGAAGACACAAGAGTTCAGCCTTTGCTATAATACCATACTTTGGTTCTACATTATCAGGTAGGAGCAGCAGTTGGCAGAGACTTAAAAGACACAGCCAGCCTTGTTTTTCCTTTTAGAATTGTCAGGGAGTGCCTTTTCTAACAGTGGCACCAGCATTTGCTGGAGATGTTTGTTGGTGCATGGATTTTAGAAGAGACATTTCCTCACTTTGGAAGCCAGTTCTGTGTGCTTTATTTAAAAACAAAACCACCAACAACCCTCAATCAAGTGATTTTTGTCATAACATTTTAGTTGACTAAACATTGTAGGCTACACATGCTGTGTTTAACCTGCTAGCAGTTTTTAAAAATACAATTTCTTTTCATTTTAAAGTTCTTCATTTGCATATTTCATTTTAGGTTTTCATTAGTTGACAATTTTTTACACCTGATTCTCCCTTCCCCTTTTATTTTAGTTGCAATAGATGAGTCATGGGACTCTCAGTCTGTCTCCCCTTGGTGGCAACAAATGCGTACCGCCTGTATTCAGTCAGAGAATAATGGAGCTGCCTTATTATCTGCTCATGTTGGGCATTCTGTAACAACACAGATAACTGACGGCATAGCAGAGAAAAAGGTAAGTAACTTAGCTTTCTTTCCTCTACCATAAATCAACTGCTGCTCTCTGCCACAAAAAATATATATATTCTGTATGTTGTAAAGGAACTGATTTTAAACTTTTAAACTTTCAGTTGTCTGGAAAATTATGACAACATTTGTTTATCTAGATGTACAAGCGTAAGGCCATGGCTGATTAGTGTGGCTTATGCTATAAACTAGAAAAGTAAAATAAAATTTCTTGATATGCTTATGCATTGCAAACATCATGAGCTGTTTTTAGTTGTGTTGCTTTTCACTAACTTTAATGTTGGGGGAAAAGTGATATATAAATTTAATAAAATAAAATATAACCATTAATTAGGCTCTGATTTGTTCTTGCTCAAATCTTAGACTTTTAGGAAGGTTAGCTTTTGTATCACACTCCTGTCCCATATAAGTAGATTATGTATTTATCTCACCCTTTGTCCAATGAAGTCAAGACCGCATGTACTTATTTTCACATCAATCCTAGGCCAAGAAATTGTGACCTTTTCCTACTTGGCCTGATTTTAACCATAATGCATTACAGTGGGTGTCTTCACAATCACCTTTTGTTACAGAATCCACATAGTATCAGATCTAGGCATTTTATGAAATCATCACCTACACAACTATAAACCATTTCATCAAATACAGCCACTTTTCATGTGTAGTTTTTCTACAACAAACATACAAACAAAAAAATAAAACAATTGGGCTCCCAAAATAAATCCCAATATGCCACTGGTTCAGGTCTTAGTTCATTTTTCTGTGTGTAGTGGTGATGATAAACCAAGACTCAGTAGATCAGTTCCGGGTATTTTCCCCCATTTGGGAGACACTGAAATTTATTGAATTCAGGAAATTAGCCATATGACAAGAAAAGTTTAGTTTTTCTCTGGTCTTATTTATTTTTATTGTGTCTTTTGTTTTATGGCACTGGATGCTAGGGTGTACAGTGACTGTCCATATGGGAGAAATTGTTCCTAGTATATCAACTATTTATAATTGTCTTGTTACATTCTGGTGTGGGCTTGAAAGAGTTACATTAATGCATGTCGAATAGAACAATCAGCATTCCAGACATAAGGGTTCACACACTTCACTGTGAGTTCAGCTGCCTCACTATTGCAAGACACAGGAGAAGGGGAGACCTTTTTTTTTAATGCCAGTGACTTAGTTATTTGCAAATCTGGATAATTAGGCATTGAAAGGATCAAGTCTCAGATTAAAACAGGCTGAAACACACTTGATTCTATGTCCAAAAGCAGTCCTTTTTTGTTGGGACATTTTCATGTCCCAGCATTAATTGGAATTCTTGTTGGAGTCATAAACTCAATGAGAATTTTGTGTGTGTGGGGGGGGGGGGGAGTTGAGCAGTACAACTCATTCATAGCAATTTTTGAAGAAATCCTAATGCATGAGAGTGAAAGGATGGTACTGTATATTGATATTTGTAAAACATCATGGTGTAAATTTTATTGTTAATCCCAACTAGAGTATTCATTCATTCATTCATTTATTATATTTATTTGTATCCCACTCTTTTCCCAGGACTGAGAGTCATTGAGTAGACTCATTGATTCCATGGGACCTTGGTAAATTTTATTCTGGTTGATAATTAACACGTATCTTAGTGGCACATTCCAGACATTTATGATTTAGCTGTAGCTTTCTTTTGAATGTACCATTTGGCAGACAGGATTTGCCTTTGCCTAGTGTAAAATTTCAGTATGCAAAAGCATCTTGTAGCACTTGTGACTAACTGAGCGCAAAGTTGTAGCATAAGCTTTTGTAGCCTGGGTCTGCTTCTCAGATACATGGAGTGAACCTGGTGCCCAGGAAGTAGCTTTATAATCAGACTGTATGTATGGCCATAGAAATGCAAAATTTGTGGAATGTGGTGATGAAGTGACAAGATCAGTTTTAACTGTGGTCTTTGAGGGACAAAGGTAGGTAGAAAGATGTTGCCTGAGGCCAGGATGTGTGGATGGCCATGGGAAAGGTGGAGGGAGTTTTGGAATGTGTGTGTACAAGGTAGGATCCAGAAAGGAGATAAGATAAACTGGACAAGAGCATCCTCTTGAAGCCAATGTGTTAACCAGGGTTACAATATATATAGTGTGTCAGGAAGCCATTGCCTATGAAGGTCTACAAAAGCTTGTGGTACAACTTCTTTTGATCCATTAGTCTCAAAGATGCTACATGATCCCTTCACATATATTCTAGACTAACAGGGCTATGTCTCTGAATAGTATAAAATAGTCCAAGATAACTTGGACTTGGATTTCTTCTTCTAAGTCTCATGAAGAATGGATAATCTTCTCTGTTAGTTTTCCCATATAACTGTAGGTGGTGATGCAGATCCTTGGGAAGCACTGTCGCTCGATACAGAATACTGGAAGCTTCTGCTGAAACAGTTAGAAGATTGCTTAATCCTTCAGACACTCCTGAACAGTAAAGTGAGCAAGAAGACATGTCAGCCTTCATCTCTGCAGGCTGAGACACTTGGCAGACTCTCTGTGAAGAAGCTGCTTGAAGGAGGAAAAGGTGATCTTGCTGGAAGATCTTTGCTTTGATCCAAATATCCATGAGTAGAGTTTCTCTTGTGGAATGGGAGGGAGGTAGTTTTCATTTATCATTCCTTCCCTGCAAGCACTTGTTTCCCTGAACTATTTCTCCAGGAGGATCTTCCAGAACATTGTGAAATATGATGCAGGGAGTTGGGGGACATTACTTCAATTTCCATTACTGGGCACCTCTGTTTGAGTGCTTTTTGCAAATGGAAGGATGCCTTGTTGACAAAACAGCTGTACTAGCTAGAGCCCCATGTTTTTAGTTTTTATCCTTGCTGAAGACCATATTCTGTGACATATTGCCACTCTATCTGAATTTTGAGGCTGTCCTATTGGATCTTTTTCCAGGTAAGGGTTGTGATAGCATATCTAGCTCTATTACACATTGTGGTTATTAAGAGGTAAAGCATCATTGCCCATTGAATCAAATGAAAATTTTTGTATACCTTTGATCTGGTCATAGTGTATACTTCCAACCAAACAGTCTTGAAACTTCAATAGCCCGTGGTGTCAAAAGTTACAAGTGTTTACATATACATCTATCAGGGATTATATGTATTCTTATTCATTGTTATACTCCAAGTTCTTTAACTAGCACAGTGCATCTCCGTTATCTAATGATGTGACTAGCAGCTTTTTCTTTCACTGGGCCAGGAACTGGTTTCATATTTGTGCTCATTGGCTCCAGTTTCTTTCCTGGAGACTCATCAGGAACTGGTATCCAGTTGCTCAGGGACTGGGTGCAGTCCATGGACCACCACTTTTGAGTGGTATTGAACTCATAAATGCTACCTGTGTATATTAACGAGCTTGGGTCAAATTAATGAGTAAGAATAAATATGAACTATAATAATCAATAAACGATGTGAACTACACATGTAAAAAAAGTTAACTTTGGCCAGTTACAGACCGCCTAAAAGCGGCGGTCTGCTGGCGCTGCTGGTTGCTCCGCGAGGGAGCCACAGCAGCCAAACCGCGTGACTCCTTTGCGGAGCAAATAAGAAGCTCCAAAATGGCGCTTCTTCCCGCGGCGCGGTTATGACGCCGCGAGGCGCCAATTGCACACTCGCAGCATCATAAGCGCCACGCGATGTGCGGACGCTATGCGTCCGACACGTAATAATGGCGGCGCCTGTGTGTATAGGGCACCACCATTATTACGCCCCCCGTCATGTGATAGGGGTGAGGCCGGTGTGGACGCTAGGTCCCCGGCCAACCCCTAGCACGTGATGGTGGCGCCTCAAGAGCCCGTGTGTAACAGGCCTTTGAGATTATAATGCACAGGCATTTGTGCATTTAGTCTGAATTGATAAGAAAACTATTCAACATTCCAGTAAACATGAAACTGAAATAGACCCACTTGTACAAACCCTATTCCTTGGCTTTCACCAACACCTCATCCACGTTTCTCACATTTTCTTTTTCTTTTCAAAGTCATTTAAACTACCCCATCTGCAGTTTGCTGCTTCATGCTATAGAATTTGCCTACAAGCCTTTTCACCATGATGATAGATTAGAGCCAAATAACAGAAGATGTTGCATTAGTTCTGATATCTGTATCAGGAAGCAAAATAAATTCTGGTGATGTGGAAGAAAGCTGCATCAAGATGTGCAAATAAGAATTTAAAATGTTAATTAACTTTTTACAACAAAGAATAAAAAAGGTATATATATTCTGTTAGTCTTATTGTTAACAAAGCAATTTCAGGTTTAGTATGGTTAAATCTGATAATAAGATTAGTGTCAGTAGGTGATGTGAGATGCATCTACAGGGGAGAAGACTGATAAATAGAGGATTGACTTTTTTCTTGTCCAGGGGCAGTGCATGTTAAAATTGTCTCAAGCAACACTCACAAAAATGTTTTATTAAACATAAACATTAGGATTATAAGCCACCTGTTTCTCTGTGTGTAAATACAATAAACAGAATACTGGGACATATGATTAAGTTGATTTGAATATGACACTGGTATCTGAATTTCTAGGGTTGAAAGTCTTAACAGGCTAGATTAGATAGAGGCCAGGAGCATCCACAGCAACTTATTTATAACATATGTACACCTGATAGGTGAAATTCTCCTTCCCATTTGCAGGAAGATACTAGATAATCAAACTAGCCCAAGGCGAGAGAGTTCAACCTGAGACAGGCATTTGATATGTTCTTATAAAGGCAAGCAAGTTTGTGCTTTGTTAGTATTCTGGAGAAACCAGCCAAAACAATTGGAAGTAATTCCTGGGTTACCAGAACAGAAGCTTTGCTGTGTTCTATGTGCATAACCACCTCCCTCTGCATATGTGATGAATCTATAAATATTGATTTCAGCACTTTTAGTTGCTTGGGAAAGTGTTGAGACTTCTTTTCCATATATGTCATCCTGGGATGACATGCTGGGCCAGTTTATAGATTCAGCTGAATCAAATGTTTATTCTTCACCTGGATTCTCTTACTTCAGGCTGCATGTGTGTAACTGCACATGCAAATGTAACCCCATTTTAAAAATAAACAACACACATAGCTCTGCATGTCTTTCTTTTTTTAAAAAAAAAAAGTTATGGAAAGTGCTCAGTCCAATCTCTCAAATGTGGCATTTTACTGTTTGCTTTTCCCATGAAATGTATAAGCCCTTGACTGCAACTTCAAATGATACCTTCCAAGATTGTTCTGACCCTAGGATTTTTTTCAGAGGAATAAAAAAACCCCTATAATTGAAACTAGATTACCTTTTCATTTGTTTCAGGAGGTATTGCTGACAGTGTAGCAAAATGGGTCTTCAAACAAGACCTCAGCCTTCACTTACTCAGACTGGGTCGGAAAAGAGAAGAAACCGAAAGTGAGGAAGACGTGCCTCAGTCTTGCAGCAGTTTTCTGCTTGAGAGTGAAGAAGATCAGACAGGATTGGAAACAATACTAGGTAAAGATGCAGAACATACATGTGAATGAAAAGCTGCTGGAAGAACAAAATAAATTGAATAGTTTCCAGTTGAAAAAGAATAAACACTTGAAAAACAGTACTTACGATCCTTCATAATTTCTTTTTAGGCTTACTGCATTTAGCATATCAGCAATTTCCATGTAGTCTGGAGACAGATGTACTCCATGCCCATTGCTGTTGGGAGTATGTTGTGCAATGGAACAAAGACCCAGAGGTAATGAAGCATTTAACTTTCTTATGTCTCATGTTTCCTACTTTACAGATTGGTGTGTGAAAAGGAAACAATCCCTCCCATACTTTTGCTCCCAGCAACTTTTAAGTTAAAACAAAGTGTGTGGTAGAGGAACACTTCGTTTTAAAACTAAAGCCCTCTTAGAATACTCCCCAAAACACAGTTCTGCTGAAAAACAAGGTCTGTGATTCTTATAAACCTTGTTTTAAAGTAAAATTGTGGATCATTTTTATCATTGATGCAGTTATAAATTTTGTGAGGGCTGCAAGCACTAGGTTCCTATTAGTACATTCAGTTCAGCTGTCCTATTTATTAAAATTGGGATGAAGTACTGTGTTAAATTATGTATTTTGAAGACTGAAGTAGATTAGAGTGTCTGACCAGAGAGCTGGGTCTCTGGATTTTAGGGGGTTATTCATTGCAAATACCTTCTTCATACAACCAGCGGGGAGACTGGACATCACCAGATGCAATACAAAAATAGGATACATTGTATAATTGGAAGTAGAAAATGGAGAAGCTCTGTTATTGTGGTCAAAACTAGACCAGGTACAGACTGTGGTACAGATCATGAACTGCTTATATAAAAAATTAGAGCAAAGCTGAAAAAAAAAAGCAAAAAAGTAATCATACCAAAAAATGATCTGAACAATATTTCAACAGAATTTACAGACAATGTAAGAAATAGATTTGTACTATTAAACATAATTGACCAGGAAGCACAATAGCTAATGATGTGCACCAACAATTTGCAGAAGAAAATCAGTGTTTGTTTTATAAACTGTAGCAGAGCATTTGACTGTATAGACCACAAAAAGCTATGGATTGCATTTAAAGACATGGGAATGCCACTACATTTGTTAGTTATAATGAGAAAACTAAGGACAAGAGGCTATTGTTAGAACAGAATATAGAAAAACAGACTGGTTCCCAATTGGCAAAGGGGTCAGACAAGGCTGTATTCTGTCTCCTTATTTGCCCAACTTGTATGCAGAAAATAACATACAAAGAACAGGTTTAGACACAGTGAAAGGAGGAGTGAAGATAGGAGGAGAGAATATCAACAATTTAAGATATGTAGTCAATAGCACACTACTAGCTGAAAACATCATAGACTTCAAACAATTACTAAGCCAAAGAAGAAAGTGCAAAGGAAGGCTTACTGCTGAACATAAAACAAAAATAATGACCACAGAGAAACTGCATAAATTCAGCCTAGACAGATGAGGAAATTGAAATAGTTAATGTACAGATGTGAGAGCTGTACAAGGAAGCAAGTGGATAATAAGAAAATCAGCTCATTTGCGATGTGGTGCTGGAGAAGAGTGCTGAGAATACCATGGACAGCTAAAAAGACAAAACAAATGGGTCCTTGGACAGTTCAAGCCTGAACTCTCCCTGAAAGACAAGATGATCAAATTGAAGATGCTGTACTTTAGCCACATCATGAGAAGGCATGACTCATTAGAAAATTCAATAATGCTAGGAAAGGTAGAAGATAGTCAGAAGTGAGAAAGACCACACGCCAGATAGATAGACCCTAATCAGGGAGGTCGGAGGCCTGAATCTACGGGACCTAAGCAGAGCAGTGGGGGATAGGGTGTCTTGCAGATGTCTCATTCACAGGGTTGCCATGAGTCAAGGTCGACTCGAGGACATTTAGCAACAACAAATAACATGTTACAATACAAATACAGTGGTACCTCGGGTTACGAAATTAATTCGTTCCGCGGCTAATTTCGTAACCCGAAAAACCTTCGTAACCCGAATTGCCATAGGCGCTAATGGAAAAAAAGCCGCGGCTCTGCCGCGGCTCCATTTAAAACAGCGCCGGGGTTTTTTCGTAACCCGAAAAAACCTTCGTAAGCCGAAACAATAAATCCCTATGGGATTTTTTCGTATCCCAAAAAATTCGTAAGCTGGGTAATTCGTATCCCGGGGTACCACTGTATTGTATATTGCAAATAATATTGTAGAAATTTTTCTATTGTAGGATAATAATAAAAAAAGAATCACCAATACTCCAAATCTCTGGGAATAATACATACAGTGCACCCCGCGTTATATGCAGGTGCGCCTTATGTGACTTCCAGCATACGGTGGAAGCCTGCCGGAAGAAGCCGTGCCGCCCACTGGAAAAAATAATAGCACGCACCCATGGTGCATATGCTGTGGGCTGCCGCGGGCACAACCCCATTATCTTTAATGGGGCTTGAGCATCCGTGGAATTTCCCTTACATGGGGTGGGGAGGATCCAGAACGGATTCCCCCGCGTAAGGGAAGGGACCACTATCACTGTTTCATTTTTCACCATCTGTTTTTAAAGCTAGAAATTATGTTCCATTGCGTGTTTTCGTGTTCCATTTTAATGGCATACCTGTTCTCACAGACTTTGCAGGGAAATAGCCAATCATCTGTGCAGGGTTTTCTATCTGATTTTTTTTTCAAAGGCAAAGCTATTAAAAAAGGACAGAACTTTCCCCTGTGCTAATAGAATTCTTCTTGGGTGTTTGTTTTAAATAAGGTGGCACTTCTCTTCCTTTATGTATGTGCTTCATCCTGCAGCATATAGTATTCAGGGCTCTTGGGTATTAAAAACTCTGTAATTGATACATGATAAGAGTCCAAGATGTTTAACTAAAGCCTCAAAGTATTTAACAGTTATCTTAGTATGCACTGATGTTCAGCTTATTTGCTTCACTTCAATGATCAATTCTAACATTTCTATTTCTGTCTATCTTTTAATCTTTGAATACAAGGAAGCACATTTTCTCATCAGATCTATAGAACATCTCACATGTATCGACAATGCTCATATTCAACATGGTAAGTACCAAAAGGGCTCTTAAATGTTTCAGTGCAACAAGATGAGTGTGCATAGATTGTGTTTAGCTAGATTTCCTGGGATCTGAATAATCTTTGGAGGTTTCCACGCAAAAAACATTGTCAGAAGGTATTGTTATTGTTCACAAGAAATCCAATTCTATAAAAAGTAGCAAAAAGACAGTCCACACTCATTTCAATTGAAGCGATTTTCATGAGGGAAGCACTTTTTAATAGGTCTAAACTTCAGAGGTGAGGGGAGACCTGAATATGATTCAGACTACCAGAATACCACTCTCATTCTTTTGCAAAGTTGTGGTTTTGCTCATTGACTATTCAAACAGTTTTCCATTCCCTTTTAAAACAGTGTTAATAGAACTGACTGATTGCCTTTCTGTCTGTCTCTTACATCTTCCATTTCTCACAAGGACTCAGGTGACTCATAACAAAATTAACTAACTTGATACAGATAAAAACAAAAAAATTACAATATCAAAACAGTTACAACAGTTACATTCCTCAAACAGGAGAGGCAGGATACAAATAAATATATTATTATTATTATTGCCACCAAAACAGTTACACAAATTACAATATTAAGATACAGATGATTTAAAAATAATTTAATGACACATCAGTTGCAAAGTGTAACATCCCCTTATTAAAAATGGGAAAGGATTGATCTCATTCTGATGAAATTAAGGTTCTTTTGTGGAGCAGTAATATTAACATGTTCAAACATTACCTGCCCAACACATTTGCTTAATTTGGGGGGGGGGGGGGGGGGGGGCACAGATGCAATTTTTTTTACCTAACTCTGCTCTGGAGCTTAAATTCATGTAATTGTTGCAGGAATTGCATTGATGATGTGGAACACATTCATAGTGAAAAGGCTTTCTGCTGCTACCTACTTAATGGACAAGGTAATGGTTACAGTTTCTCATTCTTTTTAGCAAAGTTGGGAGAACATTGTGGTTTAAACCAGAATCGTCCCTCAGTTAAATCTTAGTTTTACCAGGTCACTTAGCTTGCTTCTAAGTATATTTCCATGTGAATAAACAGTTTTGAAGAGGAAAAAAAATGCACTTTTCAGATAAGGTACATGCACATTGTAGCAGATACTTTCTTACAAGTAGCAAGTACTTTTTAATGTTTTTCTTCTTGGTGTAATGCCATACAATGACAAGTTACTCTCAACATATGGAAGAGTAGCTGGGTCAAACTAAAAATTAAAGTATTGTGAGATACATGTTTATTTTAATGAAATGTTAAATTGCATTTCTAAAATTGTTATTTTAAATATACACATACCTTTTTTTAAAAAAAATGTCTAGCTGCATCTGGATATTTTGCTTCTGGAATTTTGGCTGGAGTTAGATGCTCGTGCCAACAGTCACTAACAAGGAACACATTTACCTCAAACAGAAAGGACACAATGTCTGGCATTCTGTTAACACACGTCCCAGCAGAAGGCAAATGTGTGTGAATTTTGGTCATTCAGAGGGAGGAATTCAACACCGGCTTGTGCAACAACCCCACCTTCTTTGAACCCAGTTGTCTGTTGCTGTGGACCAATGCAGGATAGCGGCCATTGTTGGGTTGGTGAAAAGAAAACTCAACTAGAATGGAAGCTTGAAGAATGAATTGATTTTTCCTCTGCTTTGCGGGTTTCATAGGAAATGGCAGCGGAGCAAAAGGGAGGGAGGAGATCTTTACATTGATTGGTGGTAGCATACCAGTATGTTGTGTTCACTGTTTTTTTGTTACACAGCTTCTTACTAAGAAAACCTTTCTGTAATAGGTTGGAAAAGCACCAAAGGACAGATTGTGCAGAAGGGTAAGTAGTTTCTTTACTGCTATATTTTATTGAAGGGAATGTGTAAGAATGACATATCTGGTGGCATTTGTAGCCCATTTTAGACATGGCCAACATGGGTGGAATAAACATGTGAAGATGGGGAGTGGTATTCTCCGTGTGATTTGACACAACAGGAGACTGCCCTCTTCAGACAATGTGCAGAGGGCAACAATAACAGGGACTGAGGAGGGTGGAACTGCTGTATTCTTTCTTCTTGCTTCTTTTAACTACATTGTTAATGCCTAACTTCACAGATTATGTTAACTTGAAAAAGGGAATTCCTTCCAGTTCCAATTATGATAGTAGTTCTGGCCTGCGTAAAGTACTGCTGGCTATCAGTCCTGCCCAGTTACAGTATTTAACCAAAGGTCAAATTTATGATAAAAAGTTAGCTTTCATGAAACCAAAGTGACTATGAACAATTCTGTATCTCTGCCTAAGTAACTTATTTGGCTTTTGTCAGAATAATTACTAATACTAATGTAACCATTTAATTCTAAAGCCAAGCAGAATTGATGGCCAGTAATGTGTTCAAATCCAAACATTTTCATTTTGCACATTCTGTTTTTTAATCACCAGAAAATTTTAATCTATTTATAATCTCTTTACAGTATGTATTGCATAGATATTAATTGAAGTGCAAATTTAATGATCTTTAGAATAGTTTTAAAAATATGTGCAATTAACCATGGTGGTTAATTTGTTGCTTTTCCTATGAAAATTTATTTCATCCAGAAACCCAGAAATGTTTAAAACTTTATTCAGGAGGGGAAATGGCTTATTTATTTATTTATTTGTCATATAGGATGTAGGGATGAGTGATACTGCACTGACATCTTTTCTTGGTTCTTGCTCGGATCTTCTTCAGACTCTTATGGAGGTAAACCTCAGCACCCCAGTTTTATACCTCACATTGTTTTTAATAGGTTAATAAAGTGTGCTGTATAAGCGTGCTGTGAAACTGAATGTGTCTGCAACATAGACAAAATGTAAAGTTTTATACAGCCTAGGATCCTTATGTCTCTTTATAAAGATCCTTGAACATCATTCTTGAAAGGCAAGGGCAAGAATAATATAAGCATTTTCAGCTAAATAGAGTCTAGAGTGCATTTAATTTTTAAAAATTTGAAACATGCTACTTTGGCATGACATTCTTCTTTCTTTTGCATCTTTCATAACGAAAACCTTTTGTCTTCGCAAAATATTGGAAAGGGGGAAATCAAAATTTACAGGAAGTATGGGTAATCAAGGTGAACAAATTACTGGTGATGGATAAGATAACTATGGCAACTAATGGCAAAACAGAACAAAAATTTCAAAGAAAATGGGAAAAAGAACAAATTATGGAACTAAGGTCAGCTACAGAAAAGTAGCTGTCTCCCCTCTTGTCAAGAGAAAAAGGAATAACTAAATTAAGTTACAGTTACTATATGGGATGGTGAGCAAGGCCCAATTAAGGAAGATAATAGAAGTGACAATGTTATATTACCGTGTACAGTATACGATAACTGTGCGTTAATTTTATCGATAAACAATGTCATGTTAATTTTTTTGTTATATGTATGTATGTCTAATATGTATATTATGTGTTTATAATAATAAAAAAAGTAAAATAATAATAATGAAAACCTTTGAAAAAGCTTTGGATGTGATAAATTCACAAACTAAATTACTGTTTCAAACATGCCAGTACTTCTTTCTGCTTTACTACTCTAGGCTGATGTACGGAGTGATGAGATGCAACCTCCTGTGCTGGACACAGAAGATGCCTGGGTGTCTGTTGAAGGACAGATCTCCTTAGTGGAACTAGCCCTTGAGCAGAAACACATCCATTACCCCCTTGTTCAACACCAGTCTGTACTCTGCACTGTCCTCTATGCAATCATGAAGTTTTCCCTAAAGAGTGTGAAGCCCCTCTCTCTCTTTGACAGCAAGGTATGTCTGCATAAGAGTGATTATGAATTCTTGCCCGCACTGAGAACAGTCAGCCCTATGAAATGTATTTTTTATGTATTTAGGACAAAGGTTGGAAGACTACATTTCAAATCCATCTTTGTCAGGTGCTTCAAGATTCTTTTCCTCATTGCTGCCCCTTGTGACTCTTGAAATAATGAATTGCAGCTTTAAGGGAAAGTCACAAATATTCCATGAAGACTTTAGCCAGCCCTTGTGGGGGTTCTTTTGTTCCTGTGTTTTGTATAGCTTACTGTGCATTCAAAGCTGTTTCACCTTTGAAGGTTTTAAGTAGAAAACAATACTGAAATTACAATAAATTACACATGACCATTTTTTATGCTTGGTGTATATATGAATGTTGGGAGGCTTCCCACTTCTTCCATAATTTCAATTTTATAGAATGTGATAATTTTCTCCTTCATAGTTGGTTTAACTTTGAAAACTGTTCCATCTTACAGTGGAAATAAAATGTGTACCTAAGAATCATGATTAATTTTAATGAGAGATGGTGGTGTATACACTGAATAAACAGCAACAAAAATATCACAAGAAAGAGAGATGGTGGTGTATACACTGAATAAACAGCAACAAAAATATCACAAG
>NC_056522.1:41242533-41254276 GCF_019175285.1 Sceloporus undulatus | reverse complement strand
GATGAAAGTATTCATCTGTTTGTGTTAGTGGTATAGGTTTCTGTTCTCCCACGTTACCCCATTCTTTATTTTCTTAAAATGTATTGTTTGTGCTTCCTCCATGCAGGGTAAAAATGCCTTTTTCAAAGATCTTACTTCAATTCAGTTGCTACCAAGTGGTGATGTAGATCCAGCTCTGCTGTCTGTACGGCATCAAGTAAGTTAAGTGATTGGGTAGAGAGGATGGATAACACTAGTGTGTTTTGTAAAACTAAACTGTTACTGATGTGGTCATCTTGTTTCACTCATCCCATCCAGTTCTTAACCAAACTAGTGAGTGCAGTGGCACAAGCCCACGGCAAACCAGAAGAGTCAGTTGCTGTGTCAGTGAAGGACAGAGATTGGCCGACATTAGCTTTGGATTTGTCTCAGCATCTTCAAATCACTGAGGATGTGATCCGAAGGCACTATGTGTGTGAGCTCTACAATTATGGCCTGGATCAGCTTGGAGAAGAGGTAAAAAGTTAATGTAGCAACAAAATGTTTTTTTTCCTGCCAGAAGATAGTAGGATATGTTTCCTGATGTAAAATCAAGGTGGGCAAACTGTGGTGCACAGGTGCCCATACACCCAAAATGGCCAGTAGTGCTCCCAGCCTTTCAGACAGAGTGCCCTCCATTCCATTGTTTTAGGCTCAAGGAGCTTTTTGTTAAAACTGGAAGTGTCTTTTTGGTTTAGAAAGAAGCCATTCCTCCTGCTTGCTTGCTTTCGTTTTCTTTCTTTCTTTGCATACACTTCCCCCCCTCTGTACTAAATTAGAATGAATGGCTTGGATCTCAGCTGATGTTATAAATACGTCTTCTAATGTGCAGGCTATTCTTCAAGTCCATGACAAAGAAGTCCTTGCATCTCAGCTCTTGGTGCTGACAGGACAGAGACTGGCCTATGCCTTATTGCACACACAGACCAAGGAAGGCATGGAGCTCCTAGCCAGGTTACCTCCAACACTCTGCACGTGGCTTAAAGCTATGGTAAGTTGCTTTGACTGAAAATGGAGCCTCTTCACCAAAGAGTATAACTAGGAATAACTCATATTTCCCAAAGTTCTCATCTAGTGTTTTGAGAAATGCCATGTACATGATGCACAGTACAGTGGTACCCCGGGATACGAATTGATCGCGTTACGAAATTTCCGGGATACGAAAAAGTTCCATTGGAAAAAACTGTTCCGGGATACGAAGGTTTTTTTTGGGTCACAAATTTTTTTCGGTGTGTTTCGGCGCTTTTTGGCACGAAAATAAAAAGCTGCGGCTTTCCAGCGCTAGCGGTTTCGGGTTGCGAAATCTTTCGGGTTACGAACGGCGCCGCGGAACGAATTAAATTCGTAACCCGGGGTACCACTGTACTAATGTTCAACATTTCTGGAAAAGAATTTCATTCTCAATGTTTCTAGAGTTAACTCTCTCTTTTAAATATGTTTTCAGCCGCCTTGAGTTTCATTAATGGGAGAAAGGCAGGGCGTAAGTGAATAAAATTGTAATAATAACAATGATAAAAGAAAAATAACTTGAAAATGGCTTTTTTTCTTTTAATACAGGACCCCCAGGATCTTCAAACTGTAGATGTGCCAATTACCACAACAGCAAAGCTAGTGGATAAAGTGATAGAACATTTGCCAGAAAACCATGGCCAGTACAGTGTTGCCTTGAATCTGATTGAGGCAGTGGACGCAATGTCATGATGGCAACATTTACCATTTCTGCTAATAGTTTCAATCAGTTATCTAACATAATTTAAGTGCATGGCTCTTATTACAGACTGCAGCAGAACCATTTTGAGAAACCAATTCCATGTGACTTTTGTAATCAAGTAACATAAGGATTTTAGAAAATGGTTTCAAAGTGAAATCCAACCTTACAGCGGTGGGTAATACCAGCAATCTGTCATCCCTGTACATTTGTCTATAACCCTAAATATTTATTTCTATCTTCAAGCACTTGTGCAGTAGTTCAGGTTTTAAGAACAGTGTTAGTGCTGTTCAAATTAATATGTTAGTTTTTCATGTGCTAAAAGGTACTCCTGCTTTTTAAATGTTAATGACCAGAATTTAATTAGAACTTGAGAAAGCAGAGCGCCTACCTATTATGGATGTTGTTTACATAAGGCATCTGGTTTTCAGACTAGTAGATCAGTTGCTTTTAGCAAAGGAGCATCCAGCACTGGAGGGCAACTGGCTTACTCTTCAGACAACCTGTCTCCGTGGAAGAAAGAATCAATACAGAAGCAAGATGGTCTTCTCAAATGTTTTGACAAGCTATCAAACATAAAATCAGGAATCTAATTTAAGCTGATCTAGAAATACTAAGTTTTTTGTAACAATTCCCACTGTTGTACAGTCTGTTGTAAAAAATATTGTAAATTGTGTCCACTACTAGATTCTTTTTGCTGAAATTTCTGCTCTCCATACATAGCGGTCCAAGATATGAAGTATTAAAATTAAACTTGGTATTCTTCTGTGGCATATTTACTCTTCTATAGTGGACACTGATTTCAGTTACCCATATTGCAACTTGCTTAACAGAAAAGTTGGTACCAAAGGCAGAAAGAATAGGGATAGGTTAAATCAGCTGATCATGTTTCAGCAAAGTTTTTGTTCAAAAAACTGACAATATGCACATGTGAGATGAAATAACCAGGTTATGATAAACCTTTAGTAAATAAAAACATTGCCAGCCTTCTAGAGAGCATTCAGGGATTTTTTTTTTCTTTTGCAAGATTCCACTTTTCTTTTTGATGGCCAGACTTATAGATCTGTGTCTTTTAACATGCTTAGGGTAGCTGGTGAGGCTGTCTTATCTGCTCTCTTTTTGTTATTTGCCTGTACTGGATTCTGGAGGCAGGTGTTGTTACTGGGGAAGATAGGCACATGGAAACTCGATTGCAGTCTACTGCAGGGATGTTGCTGCCTGTCACTGAAAGTCTGTATTTCTCTAGCTTTCTCTGACATCCTCTGAATGCTGACTTTAAAAAAAAAAAGTAAAAAAAGAAGGAGGGGGAAAAAAAATATGAAAAAAAAAAAAAAAAAAAAAAAAGCTTCAATGTCAGAGGGGCACTGTTAACTCTGCCTGTATTGTTTGTCTCAACAGCATAGGGAGTTGGATGGCCACTGTTAATCACTCCAGCAAGGGGAGGGAGACAGCTGACATGCAACAGTATAAGTATAACTTATAAATCAATGATATTGAAACCCTTGGGACCCCCCCTTCATCCCCCTTAACATCTACCTACACTCAACATAGTATGTGGGGCACAGAAAAGGTTGGGAACTACTGATCTAAGGGATGGGAAGGTATGTTCCTTATACCCTTCCCTCCTGTCAGTTGCACAGGCAAAAGCTATTAGAATGATGGGTGATCCTCTCAGACAGCTGATCAAGCCCAGGTTAGGGATTATACTTCTTTGTTGTTGATGTGCCCAGTACAAGATATTTCTTGTTATATAACAGCTACAATATCTCAATAATGCATTTGAGTTCATTTTCTCAGGTATTCTTTCTACTATGGAATTACTGAACACTGATTACATGTCATGTTAGGAGAGAGCCAGTGAGCATTTTATTAAGTATACAAGCTGAAATATATACAGTATCCATTTTCAGACTTCTCTCCACCACTCATTTCACAGAAACCTTATGTTTTCCTCATACATATTTCCACATTCTTTCAAATTTTCCATAAACCATCAGCCTTCATGCAACCATGGAAGCAGCCTGACTATTTCAAATGTGCATCATTTCCCACCGAGTATTTCCATACAGCGTGTACAGGGTGTGTCTGTTGAATCTGCAGTGTATCTTCGGCAGCGGAGACATTTTAATTTGGCAGCTGGTAGAACTATGACTTTATAGGAGGATTCTTCACGGATATCACCATCTATTAAAAAAAGATTCAGACGGGACAAATGACCAACTTGTAGAAGACCATTCCTACTAGCCCACCCTTGAAACAAAACTCTATCTAGCCTAGTCATCAGTTCATCCAAAATACTTCCATTTTTTTAAAAAAATGAAGTATTTCCTTCAACACTTACCTTCTAAGTTTATCAGAAATGTTCCTTTAATCATGTCCTCAGTTGCCATCTCTCTAGGTATTTCAGCCAGCAGTGTCGTCTGCGATGCCATCATTATTTCATTTAGCTGGGATGTACTAGAACACTCCTCATGTTGCAGCACCTGGAGATGAACTATTGTCAGAACTGACCAACTGGAAAATCTGTAAAACGTTTAAGCAGTTTTGGGACTATCTGCAGATAATGGTTTCAGCTCTTCAGAGTAAGGTGGGTGTAGGTAGGGGCTTATGATATCCAAATGGTGTTTTGCTCCAACTCCCATCAGTCTTCATTAAAACAGTCAGTGAAGATGGGAGCAAGACTCCATGAAATCTGTAGGCATACAGGTTTCCTATTTCTGCTATAGAGGGAACAGAGTACAGATAGAATGATGGCTAATAATATTGTATCAAAGGGGAAAACAGCATTAAGTCACACATCCACACATGACTAAAAATCTGAGAATTTAATTGCTAGAAAGATTTTAAATGGTGAAAGACTTTCCCTGACAATGGTACCACAATAACGAATGTGGATAGGAAACGTTTTCATAGTTGCAAGTCTAACATCACTAACAGGATTTAAGCTTCAATTTCTAATTATTTTCCAAACAAACAGTATTTTCTCTATACTGTACTAAATTATATATTTTTGAAGTAACAAAGATTCACATCACAAGAGATTGTGCCTAAACATTAAGAATTTTTTTTACCATAAAAGCTGTTCAACAGTGGAATAGATTGCCTTGGAGAGTGATGGACTGTCTGCCTGTGGAGGTCTTTAAACAAGAGGCTGGATTGGCATCTATCAGGAGTGTTTAATTGTGTATTCCAGCGTGGCAGGGGGGCTGGACTAGGTGGCCTTTGTGATGCCTACCAAGTCTAAAATGCTATTATTCTAACTAATTAAGTAAAGACTATATCACACAGAGAAAATCAGCTTTTCCCCATAACTTCAAGAGTTTCTGGAAATTTTGCATTTGTATCTCTTTGTCTAGTAGAGCCAGCATGGTGCAGTAGTTTGAGCACTGGACTCTGGAGGCCAGGGTTAGAATCTCAGCCATGTAAACCTACTGACTGATCTTGCACAAGCCATAATCCCTCAGTTTCAGAGGAATGCAATGGCAAACCCCATGATAGATTCATCTTAGGGTCACTTTAGGTCGGAAATGACTTAAAGGCACACAACAACAACAACATTTTGTCCTATGATTGCAGGACTTAAAAAGTGTCCTCTGTATAGGTGAGAAGATATTTAAAAACTAATGGTGACAAAAAGTGTAGAATGGAGTTTTATTAAGACAAATCAGGATGCTTTCACAATTAAAGACAGAGATAAACCTCATGGGACCACTTGCCTTGTGCATTCTCTGTTCCGGGAGGCATTTGCCAGATATTATGTATCTCGTGTTTCTGTTACAATATGAACCAATGGATCCAAATAATAAGATATTGCCTCAGAGGGTTATGAAGTCGTCACCTCTGGAGGTCTTTAAACAGAGGTTAGATGGGCATTTGTCAGGAGTGCTTTAATTGTGCATTCCTGCATGGCAAGAGGGTGGAATAGATGGCTCTTGTGGTTCCATTGCAACTCTTAGATTCTATTATTCTAATTTCATGGTTAAGGGTAAGGCAATCTACTGCACTGTCAAAAGTTAAACTGCTTCCTTGATCTTATATTTTTATACTGGTCCCTTTAACTTATTTTGGAGAAATTTCAGCTCCTGGTACAAATCTTTACCCTAAATACATCAGGAGAGTGCTCTGTCTACTTGTCTCCATCACCTATTCCATTATCCTTTGTTCACAGAGGGCAGCTTGCTGAAGGGGGCGGTCTCTGTCCTATTACCCCTGACAAGAAACAAGATACCATGTCCATCAGATCCCATTGCATCATAAAAACATAAGGTCAAGCCTGGTTAGGATTTGGATGAGAGACTACTAAGGAATACCAAGTGCTACATTTCAGAGGGAGTCAATGGAAAGCCAGCTCTGAGTATTTCTTGTTGAAGAAAACCCTAAGAAATTCATGGGGTTGCCAAAAGTCAACAGGTGACCTGAAGATGAGACAAACACAAGTGACATGTGGAGTCGAAGGCTTTCATGGCTGGCATCCATAGTTTTTTGTGAGGTTTTCGGGCTATGTGGCCATGTTCTAGAAGAGTTTCTTCCTGAAGTGACATGCTCATACAATGTTCTGACAAAGTACAGTGCTTCTGATTCTCTGTTGCTTGTGTGTATTTATGTTAGTAATAATTAAATATTTGCCACAAGGCAGCAGTTTAAATCACAGCTAGTGATTTTCCAGCCTACCTCCATTAATTCAAAGAGTAGTCCTGGCTCAATTATAAGGACCACTTGATATTCCAGAGCATTTTTCCCTGCAATGGAACCCAAGAAAGCATCTCGCATCGCACAGGCTCCTTCCACTGCTTCTTCCAGGCCTGGTTTCTTCCATACAGGACTTGTGTTCATCCATCCAGAACGAAACACACTATCTGACTCTTGAATTGAAAAAAGGAACAGGCTTAATGTCTCATTCATTTGCGATAGTTTTATAGGGTAGATAGTAAAAAAAAAAAAGTGTTCTGCACTGAGAAGTATTACACAGCTACCTATTCAATTTATTGTTTAAATATGGTCACTGGCAGATCCTTAGACATTATTTTAGTTCCAGGTTGCCAATATACAAGATGCTGTATGGGCTCTCAAATTTATTTCAGTGTGGACTGAAGCTCTCTACCATTCCAGATTTAAGAAATATAGATTTATAGCTTATCATCTAAATAAATAAAACTACCACCACTAACCACCCTGTTGCTTGAAAATGAAAGAGATTCTATGACATGGTTTTCAACAATGGAAAACAGGTTTAGCCCTCCCTCTAGTCTAGTGGGACTGAAATGCATCATCTTTCTTTGTCTGATAGTGAATAATGCAAAAACTTTTAAGCACTGTGTTTGGGGGTCCATGTTACAGTAATGGCAGAAACTGCCTTAAACATATAACATTTTTGGGTAAAATTCTGGAGTGTGTGGTGGCCTCCCAGCTCCAGGGGTTTCTGGATGAAACTGATTATTGAGATCCATTTCAATCTGACCTCAGGCCTGGTTATGGGACAGAGACAGCTTTCATCACCTTGGTGGATGATCTAGCCAGAGAAATAGACAGGGGGAGTGTTTCTTTGTTGGTTCTGTTAGGCCTCTTAGTAGCTTTCAATACCATTTACCATGGGAATCTTCTAAATGGACTCTGGGATGGGGCTTGGGGGCACTGTTGTGCATTGGTTCTGGTCTTTCTTGGAGGGGCCAATTCAGGTGGTGCTGGAGGACTCCTATTTGACTCCCTGGTTGTTGGCCTATAGCGTCCCTCAGGGCTCTGTTTTGTCTCCCATGTTTAACATTTCCATGAAATTTCTGCAAGAGGTCACCTGGAGTTTTGGGATAGGTTGTTACCAATATGCTGATAATACCCAACTTTACCTTTTCTTTACATCTGATTTCAAGGATGCTGTCTTGGTACTGAACCAGTGTCTATGGTCAGTAATGTATTAGATGAGAGCAATCAAACTGGTCAGTTGAAAAGCAGATCAGGGAATAGGGACTCGGCCTGTGCTAGAAGGGGTTACACCCCACCCTGAAATCTCACTTAGATTGAGTGTTCTCCTAGATTCAACTCTTACCCTGGATGCCCAGAACTCGGCAGTGTCCAGGAGTGCATTTGTACAGCTAAAACTAGTGTGCCAGCTGAGCCCATTCCTTGAGATGTCACAATTTCACTGGCTACCAGTTCATTTCTGGGAACAATTCAAAGTGCTTGTCATGGCCTATAAAGCCCTATATGGTTTAGGTCCAGACGATTTGAGGGACTGTATCTCCCTATACAAACCTGTCAGAGCCCTAAGATCTTCAGGAGGAGGTTTTCTCTCAGTCTTGCCATCAAAGGCTTGCTTGGTGAGGATGTGAGAGCAAGCCTTCTCAGTGCCTGCTCCCACCTTCTGGAACTCCCTTTTGCCGAAGGCTAGGCTGGCCTCCTTCCTGCTTTCCTTTCTCCAGCAGGCAAAGAACTTTTTTCTTTAAGCAGGCTTTCAATGTGTAAGCAGGGGAGCTTCTTGGGATATTTTATTTATCTTCTGAAACTTTTGTACATCTTTTAAATAATTTTATACTGTCTTACTTGGTGATTTTAAATGTTTTTAACATTTTATCATAAAGGTTTTTTATTTACTCTGGCAGCCATCTCTGATCCCACTCACAGAGAAAGATGGCAAAAAGGCAAATATTAAAAGAAAAAAAACAATAATATACAGTTTGTCATTAACTAGCAAATAAATACCCCAGATTATTATCATCCCATGGACTAGAATTCTACTGTTTTAAACTACCTGATAATTCCACTTTGCCAATCCATATGCAGACAGTCTTTCTGAAAAGTAATACTCCCAGGGATGCTCAAACACAATGCTAAGATAGTCTTGCACAAAAAACAAACAAACCCCTTTTTACAGGTTGCAAAGGTCCAAACCCATGTCTCTTACCTTTCCTATAAGGAAGATATTGAAACACTTCTTCAGCTAGATGTGGAAGGATTGGTGCAAAAGAACGAACCATTGTGTCAAAAACTTCTCCTAAAGCTGTTTGACATGAACGGCGTTTTGGATCCTTTTCTTCTTCGCAATACAGTCTGAATTGAAGGCAGGAAATAAAACATTTACAAACAGATGGAAATTAAAGGCAGCGGACTGCATTTTAAATATGCAACATCCAAGTACTAATTACAGGTTCTAAGTTATCATTCACTCTTAGCTATTTCGAAAAGAAGTGAAGAAAAAAAAAGAGAGACATTTTTCTGGAGCAAGGGAAACCACCAACAATTTTTTTCATTGAGTTACGGATATTAAGCACACACACACACACAATTTGGCTGCATCTAGCTAATTCAGTGCATGACCAGGGCCATTTCTGTCAGCCAAGAATCATGACAATCCATTTTACACATGGCCTGTACAAGCAAAAGTGCATATTAAAATGTCCCAGGCCTTTCTACATGGAGGGGTGATGTACAGTCAGACCTCCATAACCGTGGGTTGCAAGCCCCTGTTGTCTGGTCCTGTGGGTTTTTTTTTGTATCCATTGGGGGAAGCGTGGAATAGATCCTCCACAGATAAAGTGGATAAAGATACTTTTATCATCAACTGGAGGTTTTCTGAAGGCAAGCATTTTTACCAAGAGCAGTGGTGGACAACAATGGAGACAATAACCCCCCCCCCTTGAAATTTGGAGGGCAGCAGCCTGTGAAATTTTTTTTTGAATTCTTTTCCCCAAATGCTCCTTAGGTGGCAATTTCACCAGGAGTTGGAAACTGCAAAGCTACGGGACCCCATTAGCTCCCTAGAAGACACTGGAGGGCTGCCTCCCAGATGCACCCATTCCTGCAAAAAGAAATAATTTCCCTTCCCAAACGCTCTCTTGGGGAAAAGGGGGCATTCTCACCATTGTTTTCAGCCATCCTGGGCCCCTACAGAGGATTTGGGGTAATTCTGAGGTAAAACATTTGTTTTGACTTACGGAAGGTGGGGGGGGGGGCTCCAAGGGGACTCCAAACATCCTCCTCCTCTGCTGCTGCCACCTCATATTTATTTCTTACCCGCCTCTCCACATGGATATAGGCAGGGAACAACCAAAGACCAACAAATATGCATCAGCTAACTGACCAGGATGGAAATGATGTCCAAACGCTCCTTTTTTAACAATGATCCAAGAGATTTTAGGAGCCACAAAAAAAGGCCTGCAGACCACAACTTTGCCCATCACTGTTTTAGGCCACTGAAAAGGCCTATTTTTCCAATATGAAATCACCCCAAAATGATTTTTGGCCCAAGAGATATCTTTTTTCCCCACAACAGGAAATCGCCCTGATGTTGAAAAAAAAAAAGTCCTCTCCTGGGCTGAAAGCAGCCCATGCAGAGGCCAAAAAACCTATGGCAAACTTATCGTTATGCCCCCCCCCTTGGGACCACAGGGGGCATTTGAAGCAAAAAATTTGCACACCCTAGGTATCACTAAATAACCTTCAAGGGTCACATGCAACTCTAGAGTTATACCTTCCTCTTCCCTGACAACAGGGTTAAAAGAGGAGGTGAACAGAGAGGGTCACTTTAGGAAAGGCAAGCTCTGTACATACCTGTCCTTGATTATACTAAAGTAAAAGCTAGATACTTCTCTTGTATGGAAGGCTTGCAGTAATCGGATGACTTTTCCATAGTCATATTCTTTATATGCCTGAGTAACCTAAAGAATAAAATAGTAAGAAAAATGGCTGTATAAAGATATAAGTTAATAGTATGCCAGAGAAAACATTGATGCCAGACATGATGTAGGACAAGAAACTGAGAAGTAAGTATCCATTAAAAGACGTATTCATGAACGAAATTTGGCCTATTGCAATTTGCTGACCTGACAAGATGTCATTTGTACACAATGGTATGTACTGCTAAGACTTGAACTAAATCATAGGGTTGGAAGAGACTTCAAGGGCCATGCAGAAAACCCCCTAAAAAGGTTTACAGCATTATTTCCCCTTGGTGCTTCCCACTGATGAAGGAGACAAAAATGAGGATTGTTTAACAGGTGCATGATAGCTAACAAGGGTCAAATTAGCAAATTCTTCTGCACCATTTAGCAACCAGGGAGGTATCTGGTACCTGAAAGCAACCATCTCACCTAGGAAAAGGGATGGGGAGATAAAAGTGTTAGCCACAATCGCCTGAAGAAGCACAGAGCATTTATACGGCACTAGGACTCACAGCACAAGCTCCTAAGTCTCCTTCCCTCTCTCAGGAAAAGCAGGGAGAGGTTTGACAGGTGTGTGTGTTTGGGGTGGAGTGAATGGCAGCTACAAATTCTGACCTGGCCCATAAGACAAGCAAAAAATAGTAGATTCCTGCATATCACTTTTATTTTTCTTCACCAACCTCTCTGATGAGCTACCCTCAACTTAACCTCAACCTTCAATTTCCCACCCTATTGGCTTTTTCCAATCATTTTACTTCTATGAGTAGTGGCTTATACAGAGACCATAGTTTCTTGGCACACTATGTCTACCTCCAGCCAGTACCTACTGCTTACCTTGTTTGCATAGTTGTGTAGCAAGTGAAGCATATACTGGTCAATTAAATACATCTCTGATGTGGGGATTGAGTCTGTTTCTGGACTGAAGCCTGCAAGATTGCCTAACAAAAAACGGAGTGTGTTCCGAAGCTGTGAACAAAACCAATATGTTATACACTTTAAAACCAAAAGTACTCTGCAAAATACCAAATGATCATTTAAAGCTTTATTTCCAGCACAGCTCCCTACATCTCAAGTACTCTCCTAACACGCAGGGCTCTGGGGGTCCTGCCAAATCACTTCAACACACCAAGTTTGATATCTGCCATCCGCCGGCCTGAGAGGGAGTTCACCAGGCAGGTCCAGCCCCATTGGGACTAGCCTGAAGAAAGGAGACTCCGTCCTCCATAACTGCCATCCACTTGCCTGAGAGAGAGTTCACCTGGCAGGCCCGGCTCCATCAGGGCTAGCCTGAAGGAAGAAGATTCCGTCCTCCATAACTGCCATCCGCCGGCCTGAGAGGGAGTTCACCAGGCAGGTCCAGCCCCAT
>NC_056522.1:41231772-41242523 GCF_019175285.1 Sceloporus undulatus | reverse complement strand
CGGGACTAGCCTGAAGGAAGGAGACTCCGCCCTCCATAACTGCCATCTGCTGGCCTGAGAGGGAGTTCACCAGGCAGGTCCAGCTCCATCAGGACTAGCCTGAAGGAAGGAGATGCCGCCCTTCATAACTGCCATCCGCCGGCCTGAGAGGGAGTCCACCAGGCAGGTCCAGCTCCATCAGGACTAGCCTGGAAGAAGGAAGAGCCCTCCCTCCAATCCATCTGCCTTGGTCCAGGCCTCAGAGGGAGAGAAGAACCACTGGACCTCATCCCCTTTCCCTCCACCATTCCCTTCTCCTTTTGTTTCGTGTCTTTTAGATTGTAAGCCTGAGGGTAAGGAACTGTCTGATTAAAAATAATAATTATAAGCCGCTGTGAGAGCCATTAGGGCTGAAGGGCGGGATATAAATACCTAAATAAATAAATAAATAAATAAAGTTTGTTTATAAATTCAGGGAAGAAAGAAGAGAGAAAATCTATATTACTATGAAAGTCACATGATATAGTTTGCTAATACTGTAGCTTGCATTCACTGTTCCGGGTCCTGTTCTCTGGAGCAGCAGAAAACAAGCTTGCTCCCTTCTCAATTTGTATTCTTGACTAGTGTTTCTAAAACAACCCAACCAATCAAAAACTGTAAGAAGAGGCACTGTGTTTTTGCTAAGGAGGGGTGGGTTGGTTTCCTACCTTGTTGATGTCGTCCCGCGCAGAGTTGAGCACAGCTGGCCCAATCAGCACTTCTGTGAAGACATTTGACTCTGCTACCCACCAGCGCAGAATATCAGCACCATATGGAGGTTCAGTGCTGTGGTCCTGGACATTGACAAGATGGGAGATTCCCTTAAATCCTGGTGATTGTTTAATAAAGACTGTGACCAGCTTACATCTCCCTTACACACACAACACATTTATAGCTGTGCATAGAGACTTGACAAGAAACACACTAAAACTCTTGTCCTCTTGCCCTGATGGACAATTTTTCATAACTTTAATTTTTACATGTAATGACAAAAATAAGCAAAGATCTATATTCCTACTTAACTGTTGAAAGAAGTCATCATAGGATCTCTTTTGCTACTTTGTTCTAACTACTGCTGCCACCTGCTGTCTGAACTGTATTATAAACAGTTGGTACAAATACTAAGAAGAATGGTGAAGAAGAGAATTAGACAACAACCCTTAACATGCCTCTGAAGCTTAGGGGAATACATTTTCCATATCCTCCTCCAACACTTCGAGACCACCATTATTCAACCCTGTTTTCCCAGATTATTTCAGGATGATTGCTACCTTCATTCCCAGTCAGCAAATCCAATGGCCAGTGATGACAAGAATTGTAGCCTGACATCTGAGGACCCACGGCTGGGCAAACTAAAATTTTGTTCATGCGTTAAAAGCAGAATCACAAATAAACATACTGGCATAATCTGATCCTAATTTCAAATTTGAGTTTAAGCAAGAGAGTGGTGTGAGGGAGCTCAGTTGACACCCCAAGCATTAGATTATGATGGGTCAGAGTTCAGAAATAACATGTTTCAATAATAATAATAATAATAATAATAATAATAATAATAATAATAATAATGCTAACCTGTAATTAGTTACTTGTTGTATTAATGAGGCCACAGAATTTCCTGAAATAATGCAACGGCCACCACAATTTTAGCAGGGGCAGTGGGGAGGGAAGTAAATACCTTTTACACATTCTTTGTCTTTTTTTTTGGGGGGGGGGGACATTGCCTCTTAGGAAAGAGGCAATTATGTCTTCTTCTCTATATAAAATGGTCAGGTATATGGGGACAATCTCACTTTTTTACTTTTAAAAAAGGGTATTGTCCCTTCAGGCATGCTGGCTATGAAATGCTGCCATACATCTGGTTTCATACCATCTAACCAAGTCCCATGACAATACAATGGAAGGAATCAAAACGAGGAGAAGCAGTCCTCCATTATCTCAACAATGCTCCCATCCCAAATAATGAGGAACATAATAAACAAGTAAAATAACAAATTACATGGGGTTGAGGAATGACAAGAAAACACATGATGGACTACTTCCAAGCAGTGACATTCCAAATTCTGAAATGGATCCGTTACATCTGAAGAGTACCAATGGCTATGATGGGTAATCATGTATTAGATAGAGGATCACCCATGGAGGAGGTGAAATCAACTATTGCCAAAGATAACATATTTTTCACTAGCCAATGGAATAAAAGGTTCAAACTGAGTGTAAAGGCACTTGGCATGAAAACCACTCCTACTTCCAATCCCACTGGCACTGATAAGTAAGGTAGGTTGCAATAAAACTGCTTCATTTTTATAATGATTCATATATGTGGGTGAGGACGTCAGATTAGGTTCCAGTGAATGTTTTAGGATATTCAGGATAATTCAGCTCCAAAGACAGACACTTGGAGACATTTTTCACCTGCACCATTACAGACCACCCTCCTGCATTTTCAAAACAATTGGAGCCAAGCTTTGAACTATCTCATTTTACTTTCCCTATATTACAAGTGATAAACCATTCAGAAGCAGAATAGGCTTCAGTGGAGCTTCAGTAAAAACAGATTAGAGTACTCCTCCGTAAAACTCTGCTATACAGGGAAACTATGGATAAAACTGAGAAGGCATGATGGGGTGGGGGAGAGGGAATGCCATATACTGGTAAGTCTCTTAAGAGTGAAAAAAGGCACATGCATGAGCCCCATTGTTTTCAATGGGGCTCATGCGTACACGGTATTTGCCTTATGTGGGTGGTGGTGGTCCAGAATGGATCCCTGCATAAGGCAAGGGCGCACTGTATTTTATAAAAAAACAAAGTTAGAAGCAATTTGTAAGACATCTTAGATTTTATCTGTGGTGGTGGACCTATGGCATGTGTGCCCTCTCTGGTGTGCGAAACCACCTCTAATGGCATGTGGAGAGATGTGAGGGTGGAGGAAGAGGAAGAACAGGTGTGTGCCTGTTCCTTCCCTTCCCCTGCACTCCCGTGTCTTTAACTGCCTCCCTGTAGACAGCTAAAGGCATGGGAGGGCGGGAGAAGATGAAGAACAGGCACATGCCTGTTTCCCCTCTTCCCCGCCCTCCCATACCTTTGTCTCTGAGGAAGTCCCGCCCCTGGAAGTCCCATCCATCAGATTCAGCCACTCCATGGCACTGGGTGACACCCAGTGAGGGAATGCCTTTCAGTTTGGGCACTCGGTCTCTAAAAGGCTTGCCATCATTGGACTAAACTATCCGAGTGCAGCGAAGAACAGTTTTAGATAAATAGACAAATTTTTGAAAAATGTATTCCTATCCAAGTGCCATTCACTTTAAATGGGAATTAGGCACCAAAAACAACAAACAAACAACAACCTAATTAGAAATCTGGAAGTACCAATTAATACCAAAGGCAGTCTGAACTGAAGAAATGGGTTTTGATCACAAAGTAGGCTCTCCATGTCCACAGATTCTGCATCCACAGGTTCAACCATCCTTGGTTTGAAAATACACACACACACACACACACCCTCCAAAAACAAAGCTTGATTTTGTCAGTTTTATATAAGGGACTCCATTTTACTATGCTATTTTATTTAATAGGATTTGAGTATCCATGGATTTTGGTATCCACAGGGGGGTCCTGGAACCATATCCTAGAGGATACTAAGGGCCCAATGTATGCGACCCATTGATCTTCTGGGGACTTTTCTTCCCTTATGGTTAATGTGCCACGAAAACCACAATCTTTCCATCTGCCCACTTTTCAGGCTATTCATCCGGGAACTAGGTTAGCCTTCTTAGAAAGTCTTCTAACTGCTGCTGAGGGTACTGGATTTAAAGCAAAGCAGATTCTTCCAAGCAGGAAACAACTGTACAAAGCTGCTGCTTTGGAGACTTATAATTACTACTCAGGATAAGCAACTGTGAACCAGTGGATTGTGCTTTCACCTTTGCAAACATATTAACTAGGTAACTACTCACATTGCCTCCATTGATGACCACATCTGGGTCCACCACATTGCCAACTGATTTAGACATCTTTTCTCCTTTTTCACCAAGGGTGAATCCATGAACCACAAGAGTCCTAAAATAAAAATAATCTGATAACTATACTTTTCCTTTGACAATTAATGAAATGTCTGTTAAGTATTTGTTTGCTGATATAAGCCCAGTACAAACAGGTGGGAAGCGCCATCATGGGGACAAAAGTAGGCTTCGGGAGAGGGCAGCAACTGCACGCTCCCGAGCCCTAGTATGTGCGGGCGATGCCATTATTGAGGGGCATGAGCATGAAGTATGGGCGCCAGAGCGCCCAAATGTCTGTGCCAGGATGGGGCATCATAGGGCTGCATTGCAGCCCTTACAACATCCTAAGAAAGAAGCCTCTTCTTGCCTGTGTATCGTTGCCACGTGGTTTGGTTGCTGTGGCAACAATGTGCAGCAAAGAAAGGTGGTGCTTTGCCGCCAGTGTGTTGTGTTTTGCCGCCATAGTTGGCCAAATAAATTGGTTTCCGTTAAATCCCATGCTGGAGCCCTTAACTTACTTATATGGTGCTTTCTTTCGTATAGCAACACTAGTCAGGAGAGATGACTGAAACCAGCCTCCCAGCTGGTCCTTCCCTTCTAAGTATAAATCTGCTGTTTCACCTGCATCTAAGAGAGACAGAGAGAGAGAGAGATGTATTTTTAAAGCAGGATCTAAGTTGCTCTGAGCTTTTACTTCAGTACTGATTCCCCCCCCCCAAAAAATAACATTTATGTGACATATATGCAGCAAAGTATACAAAGACTGTTTTCTAAAATAACCATCTGAACTCTTGTCATAAATAAAATGATATGTCCCAAAAGGTTTGAATAGTTTTAAAAATATATAAAATGTAAGTGTTGGTCCAAAACACACTGCAGAAATAATCCAGTTTGAGACCACTTTAACTGCTCTGGCTCAGTGCTAGAGAATCCTGGGAAATGTAGTTTGTAGTGGCACCAGAGCTCTCTGACAGTGAAGGCTAAATGTCTCACAAAACTACAGTTCCCAGAATTTGCTAGCACTGAGTCAGAGCCAGTTAAAGTGGTGTGAAACTGGATTATTTTGGCAGTGTGTTTTGGCCCATTGTTAAACTAGCTCCATATTCCCAGTAAAGAAGCACAGCTGCTCCCATTTCCAGTTGCAAGAGTCAACATAGTACACAATGTTTATGCTTTCAACAGCGGTAGAATTTTTGAAGGTGCAACTTCTATCATCACTCAAGTCTTATGCAAGGAGAAGCTCCACCTGCTAAAATCCCTCCCCACTCAAATTATTAAATCCCGTCTCACATTAAACCTGTCAACCATAATTTTAATGAAACTGTGTGCATCCCATCCCCCAATGCTTCAACTTCTTTCACATAGTCTCAAATGTGCTACAAGATATCACTGCATTAGTGCTCAACTGCTTCTTTGAAACCTCACTTTTGCAACTCTTTGTGGTTTATCCCTCATGCAGCATTGATATTTGGATACACCTGAAACAAGCATGATGTGACCAAGGTCACACCATTCCTCCAATTATGCTTGTCTATTGAAGCCTACACAGGTACAGTACAAGGTCTGCAACATTCACTTGAACAGCAGGGCGTTGCTCAGCTTGGGAACTCACAGAAATCACTATATTGCCCTAGCAATGAAACGGCTGTGCAGACCTAGCATATCTGGCAGCCAACATGACACAGGAGGACCTGGACCTGAATTAGAGATGTATATTCCTCACAGTTTAAAGAAACTATTTTCGGGATGATAACTCCCAGTATCCTCTGCCAGCAAAAAGTAACTTTACTATGGTCTGGTCTATATTTACATCTCTAACCTTCAATCTCAAACTCTGAACAGATGAAAGATATTGGGAAAGATAGCTAGGAAAATATACTGACAAAATATGAAAGGTAACATGTTCAAAATAGGCAAAGTAGTGATGAAACTATATAGAAACACTGGTTGGTTGAAAAGAAAAGCCTTCCATTACTACAGGCACAGAAAATAGGTTGCACATAACTGTTTCCATACAGTATGCGATTGGGATCATGGAGCCCTCCAGGTATTGATGGATGTCAGCTCCCAGCATTCCTCACCTTTGGCTGTACTATTTAGGTCTCATGGGATTTGCAGTCCAAAAATATCCAACAAGGAAAGTGAGTCCCACTCTGGCAGAAAGCTTTACAGGGGGAGAAAATAACAACTGCCTATCATTTCAAGGTTCTATCCCATGTAAGATTAAAGCACATCTGAGACTAATTTTAAAAATTATTATGCCAGACCAGGTTTTTGGAAGAGAATTCCACAATGATTCACTCTGATCACCACACATATCTTGATGCTGATATTACTCCTTCCCACCCATAGGATACTTTGCAGTTTAGAACATGGATAGAAAGGTTTAATTAGGGTTATTATTTACAGTTAAAGGTTGCAGGCCTTTATGACCCCCCCCCCTTTTTGAGTGCCTTATTCCGTATCTTTGATAATAAGAGACTTTAACCCATAGATTAAACACAGTGTACTTTGCTGGCAAATACAATTATCCAGGCCTTTTCCTTTAAATACCCTGTCAGCACAAAAACTCAAACAAGATAAGCTTGCTATAAAACAATACAGTTCATTTAGTTAAACATTAGTGCAACAGCTCCATGGGGGACTTGTACTGCTCTGTCCTGGAGAGAGACATCTGAGCACTATTCCAAAGAGAGAAAGAACAAGAGAGGTGCTGATTTTATAGGACAATCCAAGGATTGTCATATCTGTAAGTGCTAGCCAGGATTATGTATACAGGTAGTTCTGCATAAAGAAAACAAGCTGTGATAATGGAGTATTCCTAGATACAGAACACTCCAATCAACATTAAAATGTCAATAAGGTAGCACAATGGTTCTATACCGAGAATGGGCAACTGTGGTCCTCCAGACATTTTGCAAACTTCACTGTCATCATCCCTCAGCACTGGCTTTGCTATCAAGGGCTGATGGGAATTATAAACTATAAACTTCTACAGGCCAGAACAGTCCCAAGCCCTGCTCTATGTCAAAAACAGATGGATTCCCAAAAATGTGCAAAAAAGCCAGCCAGCCAATTGTTTTTAAAAGTACAAGGAAAGCAAGGGGATTTAATGTTCAGAATTCTGCAACATTTTAAAAGTGCAGATAATCAAGCAGGACATTACATCCGGAAGAAAAAAGACTTACTTTTTAAGTGGCTATCCCTCTGAGCAAGTACAAGAATACAGAGGACACACCCAATTCTAAGGTGAATCACCTCAATTTCCAGCTTGTATTTCCATAAGAATGCAATGGATTAGAACTCAAAGTTGCTGGCTTCCAGAACTTGGAAAAGTTACTTTCGTAGACTACAGCCAACACAGTCAGTGGAACCTTTTCAAGTTCTTTTGAACCTGAGGAGTTTTATTCTTCTGCATTTCATCAGAACTCTTAACATTCAATGAACACTCCAGCCAACATTAAAATATAAACAGGGCTGCATAGTGGTTCTACAGCTGGGGAGGGCAACAGTGGTCCTCCAGATGTTTTGAACTGCAACTCTAATCATCTCTTGGCTCTGGCTTTGCTGACTAGAGCTGATGTGAACTGTAAACCTGAAACTTGACAGTGAAAAAGAACTGTAAATGCACAAATACATGCCATCTTCTGGAGCTAGCATCTTACATAGGAACTGGCACTAAGAGGATGGTTGTCAGTAATGTGCAAAAAGAAAATTTCCCAGCTGATTTTTCAAGCATACTAGAATGACTGAAACTCCTGAAGTTGCTAATCCCAAATACTAATACTAATATGCATGCACAGAGGTCACAGACAGGAATTTCCCCATCTTTCACTTAGAGACATTGCAAATTGGACATGGAGCTTTTTGCATCCAAAGCATAAGTGTTATCACTAAGCTGAAGCCCTTCACAATTAACATACTTCTAGTATACTTCTATCTAGCATGAAAATATTTGAGAAGTAAAAGTGGAGTGAAAAGAACTTTTAATAATCCAAATAGGATCTCCACACTGATTCCTGTCCTCCTACCTTAAAAAGCACAAATACTGTACTTCACACTGAAGATACCATAAGCACAGAAACAGGAATAAAAGACTAGTTGTGAATTAAGTTTTTCCTTCTTGATTTTTTTAAAAAATGTGGCTAACCACTGATTCTCATCATTGTATCACAAATTTTGAATAGTAAAAAAGGGATTTAGACAAACCCAAGTTACTGCAAAACTACTACTAATTTTACTGCATGGTTAGAATCATAGAATCGTAGAATTGGAAGAGACTGCAAGGGCCATCCAGTCCAACCCCCTGCCATGCAGGAAATCTCAAAGCATCCCCGACAGATGGCCATCCAGCCTCTGTTTGAAGACCTCCAAGGAGGGAGACTCCACCACATTCTGAGGGAGTGTGTTCCACTGTCAAACGGGCCTTACTGTCAGGAAGTTCCTCCTAATGTTCAGGTGGAATCTCTTTTCCTGCAGTTTGTATCAATTGCTCCATGATCTGTTCTCTGGAGCAGCAGAAAACAAGCTTGTTCCCTCCTCAATATGACATCCCTTCATGTATTTAAACAGGGCTATCATATCACCTCTTAACTTTCTCTTCTCCAGGCTAAACATCCCCAGCTCAATGAGTCTTTCCTCATAGGACATGGTTTAGTCACCCTCCTTTGGACACTCTCCAGTTTCTCAATGTCCTTTTTGAATTGTGGTGCCCAGAACTGGACACAATATTCCAGGTGGGGCCTGACCAAAGCAGAATAGAGTGGCACTATTACTTCTCTTGATCTAGACACTATACTTCTATTGATGCAGCCTAAAATTGCATTGGCCTTTTTAGCTGCTGCATCACACTGTTGACTCGTGTTCAACTTGTGGTCTACATGGGCTCCTAGATCCCTTTCACATGTAGTCTTGTTCAGCCAGGTGTCCCCCATCCTATATCTGTACATTTCATTTTTCTGCCCTAAGTGCAGTACCTTACATTTCTCCATGTTGAATTTCATTTTGTTAGCTTTGGCCCAGCTTTCTAGTCTATTCAGGTCGTTTTGAATTTTGGTCCTGTCCTCTGGAGTATTAGCTATTCCTCCTAATTTGGTGTCATCTGCAGATTTGATAAGTATGCCCCCAATTCTGTCATCCAAGTCACTGATAAAGATGTTCAATAGCACTGGGCCCAGGACAGAGCCTTGTGGGACCCCACTGGTCACATCCCTCCAGGGTGAAAAGGAGCCATTGTTGAGCACCCTTTGGGTTCGGCTGGTCAACCAATTACTAATCCATGTAACAGTTTCCTTGTCTAGCCCACATTTTACAAGCTTGTTTGCAAGAATGTCATGGGAAAGTTTGTCAAAGGCCTTACTGAAATCAAGCCTAATGTGCACTGCAGAAATAATGCAGTTTGACACTACTTTTACTGTTGAGGCTCCATCCCACAGAATCCTGGGCTTTGTAGTTTGTTGTGGCACCAGAGTTCTTTGACAGAATTCCACAATATTGAACCACGGCAGTTAAAGTGGTGTTAAACTGCATTATTTCTGTAGTGCAGGTTAGACCTAAGAAGAGGGTGAAAGTCAGCCATCTCTCTGCAGTTTGGAACCTCTGGGAAATGGGTCTGAGTGACTACCAACAGAAACCTTCTCTTGTGGCCCCAGATGTGGCCTCCACATAGTGGAGCTTTCAATCAGTTATCACATTGTTTCAGGTCATATGAGTTCACTTTGAAGTGCACAGAATGGAAGCTATACTCCCAACACATTCATAATGTGAGAACTACCCCCCCCCCATCATTCTTGTACAGAATGTATCTTTAAATGTCTTTCAGTTTCTTAAAGAATGCTGTAAGGATTTTGGAAGGGCAACAAAGCTGTTCAAAATTCACGATCATTGAACTGAACAGTTTGAATACAAAGTGCAAAGAGTCCTTAGATAAACATATTGTTTGCTGATTATACTAGTGCTTCCCAGAGTTGCTAGGAAATTAAAAAAAAAAACTGTCAGTACATTTTACAGTTCAACAAGATTGCTATCAGACATTTGTGTACTCCTGGTTTAAAGTTCAAATGCATATGATGCCTTGCATTAGATTTCTCACTCCCAACAGCACCCAGTAGTGGTGCTCTTCCCTATTAAACTGGGGGCATATGTAGCTAAAAATATAGTTCCCCCACATTCACTCTTCTCAGCTAGTTCTGTGCATAGATCAGAAGTCATTTTATCCAAATTAAACTGCAGACATTGTGTGCCTCCTGACTTATCCACAAGGATCCTGAAACACTACCATTCACAAGCTACTGATTTGTTGTTGTGTTCCTTCAAGTACAGTGTGCCCACGTCATATGCGGACACATTATACGCTGTTTTCAGCATATGCTGAAAGCAGCGCCGGAAGAAGCAATTGAGCTTGGGGCTCAAGCATACGCACAATTTATTTTACATGGGGACAGGGGTTCCGGAACGGATCCCCCGCATAAAAGAAGGGTGCACTGTATGTAGTTGCCAACTTCTGGCAACCCATAGGGTTGCCAGAAGTTGGCAACTATAGTGCTTTTTTCACTGAAGATAAAGAAATATTCTGCATCATACAAATGTAATTATGCACTTGTGAAAATAAATTTCATAACAGCGATAGTGCATCCACAGAACATCCTAGAACAAGCTAGTCTTCCAGTCTAAATTCAATGTGTTAGAAGAAGAAGAAGAAGAAGAAGAAGAAGAAGAAGAAGAAGAAGAAGAAGA